>NC_091117.1:23340000-23640000 GCF_040183065.1 Periplaneta americana | reverse complement strand
GAATCATTTTGATGTCTGACTTCGAAACCATTGAAACATCTGGAACATTTGGAAAAGTGAATTTTCCATGACATTTCAAACTTTTGCGAAAAAATGAAATGAATTTTTGGTGACAACAAAGCATATAATTATAAGAATTTAATGTAATTCTTTATTATTTTTTAACATTTTCTTAAATTTTGTAAATATTTTTTTTATTTATGAAACCATTAAAATGCAATGTATCCATTATTTTAAGCTACAGTTCCTAAATTGGTTCCTAGTATGTTCATTTTTAATGTTAGTTACCGGTAAATGTAACATAATTACAGTTTGCTTTTGCAAATCATTGGTACATGAGAACAGTGAGTCGTCTCAGTGTACCCTTCAATAGCATGTCTCACTGTTCCCTTTACGCATAGTTCATTTAAAAATGACGCCATCACTTCAAAATTAAAACAAGAAAGACGAAACTTTGCCAACCATAATCTCAAATACCATAATATTAGGTAACAAAACATTCATATTTATATCGCATTTGTATATCCAATATAACCTTCATTAAACACAAGCCAAAATTTTACTTCTAGAGTTAAAAATTACGAATTATTTTTTCATCACTCACCTTTATAACTAGAATCAAATCGAGTATGAAAATATTGTTACTTTACTCATGCAACATACAACTCCACTATCACCAACATCTCAACATTAAAATTTATCATCTAATAAAAATTTCTCACTGTTCTCCCTGTCTTACTGTACCCACTTCTCCCCTACTAGTTGAAATAAAGGTGCCTAAAACAAGTGTACGAAAGTACAGAATTGGGTAGAGGAACTCGGAAGACAATATATCTGTGTAAGTGGTGACAATTGTGTGTTGAATCCTGAAGATTGAATTTAGAGAATTTAAGAAACTAAAAATATCAGATGTGAAGGTAAGACTAGCAAGACAAAAATCCCTCAGGCGATCTCATTCCTGTTAAAATATGTCTCACAAGTCTAACACAAGCGAGAAAACATCCCAATAAGCTGAGAAAAATCAGAGAATATGATAAAGTTAAACTAAAATGCCATTCGGAAGCATACCTTCTTTCCGGGGAATCTTTCGAATCACTCGCCGACCTCACATTTTGGGAACCGCTGGTCTAGTTCATAGGCATCGTAAGATTTTGTTCATTGCGAATTCCATTAAAGGTCGAGTATGGAACCCGGACCACTTGAATAGAGTAGCCTACATAATTATGTTCAGTCTTTTACGCTTTCACAGCTGATCCAATGAGAGATATGTTTCATTGTATGAAAGAGGGAAGCGGAAGATCTTTGAGAAGGCGACTAGGTTGAAGGCTTGTCATAATCCCGGCAGGTGAAGGAAGTGGCTAATCTCATGCTTGGGTCACTCCACTCCCAGGGACGGTAATTTGATAGCAAATTGGCCGCTAGTTTTACAGATTCAACCGCCCGTTCCGTTCTTACATGCTGTCAAAAAGTCAATTTTTTGTTAGAGAATGTATTTGGAAACAAAATAAAAATATCTATTTTATTAAGATGGCGCTAGGCGCTAGTCTTTGGTTTCACATTAGCCCATTTCTTTGTAACTTTACGAATAATATTTCTTAGTTACATTTTACTTCCGTAAAGGTCAGCGAAATTAAAAGAAAAATAGTACATTATGCAACGAGCCTATAATGATAGTAATTAAGACGCGAGTATGTTTGTTTATGAAACGATCGCTTGCGCTCGTTTCATAATTTTCATACGAGCGTCTTAATTATCATTATAGGCAAGTTTCATACGACTTTTTATGCTCGACCATATTTCTAACTTGAAATTATTCATAAGTATTCATATTATCCTTATCTGACTGGGGACCGGAAGTGACCTTGTCGTAAATTGTGAGATGTGCGCAGACGCGAAAGTATTGGTTTTTCCGAGGAACAATAATGTCACTGACGTTGATGTAATGTAACATGAACTAATTTTGATATAACCTGGAAATTGATTTAGAATTGAAAAAAGAGATGACAAATTGAATTTATTTGAATATTATTTACAATTAACGCTAATTATTATAGTAACAGAACATAACCTTCTGCGACAGTATTGGATTTCCAGCCTCCGTGACGTTTCCCTCGTCTTTCGATTGCTTATCCGAGAATAATCGAAAACCTGAACTTTAATGAATAGGTGTACTTTAATGACATGCATTAAAGGACTGCTACCAGGTGTATAATTACTACATTTCGGCATGGTCGAGCATAAAATATTGTACAGTATATTACACAGATACGATAAAGTTTAACACAAAATAGTTTTTTCTTATCCATCATCATCTTGAACACAATCATGAGGTTTTGGACCCTTTGTAAGTCCTGCGTTGGGAAGTGTTTTTAGTAGGTTATTTACGACACTTTATCAACATCTTAGGTTATTTGGCGTCTGAATGAGATGGTGATAATGCCAGTGAAATGAATCCGGGGTCCAGCACCGAAAGTTACCCAGCATTTGCTCATATTGGGTCAGGGAAAATCCCGATAAAACTTCAAGCAGGTAACTTGCCCTGACCGGGAATCGAACCCGGGCCACCTGGTTTCGCGGCCAGACGCGCTAACCGTTACTTCACAGGTGTAGATTTGGGAAGTGTTCCTGAAACGATATTTTTGGTTTTTAAAGCATGTCAAATATCAATTTATTTTCCTGTCTTAACGAATGAATCGCGGATGAGGTCTTAGAAAACGCATTCGTATCGCTTCGAATTGTTTTAGTTATTGTTTTTTATTTTATTAAATGGAAGTTTCGTATCCAAATGAGGGGTTCGGGAGTAAAACATGGTAAGTGACGTTTTAGTATTTTGAAGTTATTAGGTAGGTAAACATTTGTACGTGTAACAGTTTGTATAGTTAGCAAGAAAGTGAAATCTGTATAATTCTGCCATCTGTTGAGGTACTGGAAAAGTAACTACTACATTGGAGGTAGAATGTAAGATACCATATTACACATTATATATCTCATTTTTTGACCAAAATGTCAGTTACCATGTTTTATGCCCGAGCCCCTCTAATGTTAGTGAGGCCTTTGAAATTACATTGTGTAATCTTAATTTTCTGTCAGTTATATATTGATTATAGTTTCCTTTCATTATTCCATTTCATGCATTGTATTTTTGTAGCTTCACTTTCGTATCTGCGATGTATCCCGAAATTTTATTTCCTAAGTAAATTAAGGTTCCGTGACGTCATGGCATCATTCCTGGACTTGCGTTACGGATTGCGCACTGCTTCAATTCCTCATGGGGAAGGAATTTTCTCATAAAATTTTGGGACCAGTGCCTACCCAGCATCGTGATGCACTTGGGGAGCTACGATAGGTAGCGAAAATCCGGTTTCGCAAACCAGCTATAACGGCTGGGGGGGATCATCGTGCTAACCACACGATACCTCCATTCTGGTTGGATGATCGTCCACCTCTGCTTCGGCATGTGGACGTGAGGCCAGCAGCCGGCTGGTCGGTCTTGGCCCTTCAAGGGCTGTAGCGCCATGGATGAAATATTATCTGTGGATCAAAAATGAATTAAAACCTGACTTCAAATCAAAAGAACCTACTGTTGGTGAGATTTCAGAAAGAGTTGCTATCAAAGCTAAGGAAATCCAGGTAAAGGCATCTATTCCGACAGTCAATGATACAAGAACATTACAATTGATTCGTGCTTACCATGATCAATACAGAAAAATAGTGTTATTGCAACTCCAATTTAAAGTCTTCCAAATAAAGTTTAAATATGTGATTTTACAGCAGTTCACTAGCCATATAGCTAATGAAAAAAAAAATAAATAAATAATAGAACAAATACGAAGAGTCCACTGCAAGAATGATGGATGTCGCTTTCTTGTCGAAAATGAACCAAGACTGTCAATGCATAGTTTAAGACATATGAAGAGTCCACTGCAAGAATGATGGATGTCACTTTCTTGTCGAAAATGAACCAAGACTGTCAACGCATAGCTTAAGACATATGAAGAGTCCACTGCAAGAATGATGGATGTCGCTTTCTTGTCGAAAATGAACCAAGACTGTCAATGCATAGCTTAAGACATATGAAGAGTCCACTGCAAGAATGATGGATGTCGCTTTCTTGTCGAAAATGAACCAAACTGTCAATGCATAGCTTAAGACATATGAAGAGTCCACTGCAAGAATGGTGGATGTCGCTTTCTTGTCGAAAATGAACCAAGACTGTCAATGCATAGTTTAAGACATATAAAGAGTCCACTGCAAGAATGATGGATGTCGCTTTCTTGTCGAAAATGAACCAAGACTGTCAATGCATAGTTTAAGACATATGAAGAGTCCACTGCAAGAATGATGGATTGTCACTTTCTTGTCGAAAATGAACCAAGACTGTCAATGCATAGTTTAAGACATATAAAGAGTCCACTGCAAGAATGATGGATGTCGCTTTCTTGTCGAAAATGAACCAAGACTGTCAATGCATAGCTTAAGACATATAAAGAGTCCACTGCAAGAATGATGGATGTCGCTTTCTTGTCGAAAATGAACCAAGACTGTCAATGCATAGTTTAAGACATATAAAGAGTCCACTGCAAGAATGATGGATGTCGCTTTCTTGTCGAAAATGAACCAAGACTGTCAATGCATAGTTTAAGACATATAAAGAGTCCACTGCAAGAATGATGGATGTCGCTTTCTTGTCGAAAATGAACCAAGACTGTCAATGCATAGTTTAAGACATATGAAGAGTCCACTGCAAGAATGATGGATGTCGCTTTCTTGTCGAAAATGAACCAAGACTGTCAATGCATAGTTTAAGACATATAAAGAGTCCACTGCAAGAATGGTGGATGTCGCTTTCTTGTCGAAAATGAACCAAGACTGTCAATGCATAGTTTAAGACATATAAAGAGTCCACTGCAAGAATGATGGATGTCGCTTTCTTGTCGAAAATGAACCAAGACTGTCAATGCATAGTTTAAGACATATGAAGAGTCCACTGCAAGAATGATGGATGTCGCTTTCTTGTCGAAAATGAACCAAGACTGTCAATGCATAGTTTAAGACATATAAAGATTCCACTGCAAGAATGGTGGATGTCGCTTTCTTGTCGAAAATGAACCAAGACTGTCAATGCATAGTTTAAGACATATAAAGAGTCCACTGCAAGAATGATGGATGTCGCTTTCTTGTCGAAAATGAACCAAGACTGTCAATGCATAGTTTAAGACATATAAAGAGTCCACTGCAAGAATGATGGATGTCGCTTTCTTGTCGAAAATGAACCAAGACTGTCAATGCATAGTTTAAGACATATGAAGAGTCCACTGCAAGAATGATGGATGTCGCTTTCTTGTCGAAAATGAACCAAACTGTCAATGCATAGTTTAAGACATATAGAATATACATAGAGGGTTATATGGCATTAACACTGATAGTCATTGTCCAGTAATGATCGGAAAATCAGAATTAAGCTTTGAGCGCTAAGCATTTCCAACTTTAAATTGCTTCTCCTGCAAAATGTATTCCAAATGACATCCATCATTCTTGCAGTAGACTCTTCATAAAAAAAATTAGAATCTTAAGAAACTTCAAAGCTATTGGGGCACCTCAAAAATTAACTATAGACACTTCACATTTTCCACATTCCTATGTTAAGTGAAAAGACAGATTTCTGCAACTATTACAGTTAGAAAACAGATAAAAAACAATTTCATGTATAGATCACTTCATCCTAATGTTGACGTCACAGGACAACCGTAGAGCCCAGAGAAAACTCTTGTGTGACCTAGACCACAGACTTTCCCAGGGCAAGTCCATCCCAAACAAAAGTAAGAAGACATCTAATTTATTACTGTAAGTACTTCATAAGTTTTGCGGATCGATAGCCACGTTTGAAAGGTTAGCCGTGGTTGTTCCCTGAAGGTTCAAACAAGAACAGTGAGGAGCGTAGGGTACAGTAATCGTAACGATGCGGTTGTGTCGCCAAAAAGCGTTTATCTGACTGGTAATCTAGAGGGATTCTGAAATTGCTGTGGGCCTGAGCGAATGGGCAAAGTTCCCGGAAAGTACAGACCTAAATATCGAGCCGGTATTCCGATATCTCGGATGAATCTTGTCCTTGGATTCTTCCTGGCTTCGATTTTCCTCTTATCTCAGTCATCGCCACTATCAGGAGCTGCCTCGTGCCCGCAGCGGAACCGGAACGTCAATAGCGAAGGCTGGTTCGTCTGTTGTTGCAGCTTATCAGCACTTTGCAGAACTCTTCCAGCCCCTGTGATTACGCCTGCCTGCCTTGCTTTCAAGGTATTCGGGCTTCTTGGTTGTTTGGCTTGCATCTTACCTTGGACATGAAAATAGTAAGAATCATAGTTTGCCTGAAGCTGTGCTGGATATTGCAGTTTCAATTATTGCCCCTTCTATCATCCCAAATTCTTGATCGTAAACAACAAAGGTTGCAAGAGCCATTTTTGTCATTTTTTAAGTGGTTGTTAAAACAGGATGCCCTATGTGTGAAGGCCAATAATAATAATAATAATAATAATAATAATAATAATAATAATAATAATAATAATAATAATGATAACCAAACCCTACATCACATCAAATTATCCAGACCACATTATCAACAATAATCATGACCACAATAATATAGAAACATATATGGAAATTTTACACATCACACCAAAAATTTCACAGTTAAACATCTTAGAAAAATACGAAATATATAAACATACAATAACATACCCACGACATATATTTAATACACAATTACAGTTCAATACCAACACATTATTCGATGTCATGATACGTCATAACACACAAACAACCAGCCCCCACCATAAGAGCAACATACCTCCACCCCTACAATCGACAAATGCACATCGCAGAATTCAAGATCACCAGTAGTGCAGGAGACACTGATGAACACGTAACATCACGTCTGTCGAAGGTATACACTTTTTTTTTTTTTTTTTTAATTTTAACACTTTTTAATGTGTGAGTAAGTAATTTTATGTTTTTAACAAACAAAGTGTTAACGTGAATTTTAATCAATGAATAATAATAATAATAATAATAATAATAATAATAATAATAATTTATTTAACCTGGCAGAGTTAAGGCCATACGTCCTTCTCTAACACTCAACCAGGAGTAAAACTGCGTTACAAAAACACTACAAATTTACAAAGTACACTACAATTTTACACACAAAACTGAATAAGATAATAGTAATAAAATGTAAACAACAAGTAAGTAGAAATCAGATATAATATATAACATACAGAAAGAAAGAAAAAAGCATAATAAAATGTGAACAGCAAGTCAAAATAAATGAGACATACAAGGTATAAAAAATAAGACAATTATTGATAATAATAACAATAATAATAATAATAATAATAATAATAATAATAGTAGTAGTAAAATAGTGCAGTACAAAGCATACAAAGAATACAATATTTTTAGGTACACACAGTAAGGAAAATTATGATTGTATATAGCTCAACGTATCACATTATAGATATACCATTATCGGGAAATATGAAAACAAAAAGATAAAGTAAGTTACATATCATTAGAACATAAAAAAAAATGTGAATACGTGGAAACATGCAATACAACACTTGTCATAATAGTAAGTTAGTTTGGCAACTCGTCATAAGATAGTTTTCTAACATGGATTTGAAAGATTTCAATGTTCGGCAGCCCTTGACTTCAGGCGGCAGAGAGTTCCAGTGACGTGAGGTAGCAACAGTGAAAGATGAGGAATACAGAGATGATGTGTGAGGTGGAAATTCTAGCGTGTTATCGCGTTGTGATCGAATATTAATATTATGATAGCGAGAGAGAGTATGAAAACGAGCGAATAAATAATAGGGGGATGAAGTGTGCATACTTTGATATAAGAGAGAAAGTGAGTGCAGATTTCTCCTCTCATGCAACCTAAGCCATGATAACTTCTCGAAAGAAGGTGAGATATGATCATAGTATCGAACATTACAAATGAAGTGGACGCACACGTTATGAACACGCCGTAGTTTCTGAGCGGAATCAATTCAAGAACAATCCAACAGAAGTCATATGTTAAAATTCACTGTAAATAGGCCCTGCTTAACGTATGCAATCATAGATGTCATCAGTAGTAGATTATTTGGATGGAGAAAAATGTTTTTATTTTATTTTATAATTGTCTCTCCTGAAAAATTGTCCTATGTGCACTTAAGGTAATCATCTAGGCCTACCCATAATTTATAATTTTCTATCAACATTTTCATTTTTTATTTTTATGTCATCTGAAAGCTTGAACTTTCTAGTTTTCAAAAATATATCAGTTTTGACTATGATGTTTGGTTAATTAATTAGATCAGCTTTTGCTGACCGAAAACACCCTGTCTTTAAACCAGAAGTGCAGTTCCGGAAGTGTAAATTCGTAACATTCTGTCAATTTTATATATATTTCGTGTAATAATTCGAATTTGTTGGTAAAGTTTGTATTAGGGGAGAGTCGGGTAGTATCGGACATCGGGTAATATTGGGACAGTGCGTTTCTTTCATCTACCACCATATGGTAGTACCTGAATGACATGGTTACGTTTCTCTATGCGACATCACAGAAACGTAACCATGTCAGTCAGGTACTATCATCGTGTGGTAGATGAAAGAAACTCACTGTCCGATATTACCCGACGTCCGATACTACCCGACTCTCCCCTATTTTTCATTCAGTCATGAAGCTGTGTGTTTGGTTTTACAATTTTTCGTATCCTCAAGATGTAGATCATTTTTCTCCATGTTCAGTTTTACAAAATTTTACAGTACTGATGTTAACACAAAGTGTACTTAGAATTGGGATAGTTTCATCATTTTTGTCCCAAAATGAAGCTGATAAATGTAGCCAACTGCCAAACTACTAACAGTGTCCTACTGCTTACGAAAGTTAATTAAAAACTTCAAGATCTTAAATTTATATTTTTATGTTTGAAATTTTCAAAAAATGAAATTGCGTTTTTCCTTAATGGGATAAGATAGGAAAAAGCTGTTTTCCTAGCTTATTCTGTGTTCTTCTAGGAGTAAGATAATGTAAAAATTTTTGTTCTAACATAAAAACTGTGGGCCAAGGACTAAAACAAACTTCAGATTTCGCTTTTAAAAATTGCCCCCTTGTCCCCCAAATATAATAGAGGGGATTATTTTGTGTGCAGAAATGAGAACAAAAATAGTTTTAAAAGATTGGATGAAAAGTGCAGATTTTTCTTCCAAGGGTAGATAAGTACCTTAAACATTTGCTGTTTAGTCTCTTCAATTCGTTGACTATTGTGCGTTCATAAAACATTCGTCGAATCATCGATCATTACCATTGTATTTATTTATTTAATTATTTATCAACATTAAGTAATGTACTAATCAGGTTGCTATAGAAATTGGTTAAAGTCAAATAACTAAAAATAACCTTATAGAATTAAACATACTGCATATATACGGCTGAGCATAATAATATGTAGCAACTTATCGATTTAGAGAACAAGTGAAAACTTCTTTATGATTACGTCGTGGGTAGCGATCGAGTAAGCTTGCTCTCTTACGGCACTCTCAGTTTCGAAGTTGCAATCTCCAGAGCTCGAAAGAGTAGAGATCAGACTAGATATTGTTTGTTCTCACGAGAAGACGAGCTGAAGGACTGTAACTGCTGATTATGAGGAACATCACTCACATAAGCATCCCAGTGGTCAGGTTTCATTCAGTGTGGCTTAGTGGTTATAGCGTCAGCACGTCGAGCTGAAAACCCGGGTTCGAATCCCGGTGCCGGAGAGAATTTTTCTCCGCTCCACCGATCCTTCATCATATGATAACGCATAATTCCTTAACGGAAATATCATATGTACTTCAATACAACGCAATAATTCCGATATTACGTCTACCTTCAGATTTTTTGAGTACAGGATCTTCTTCGGAACACGATAATCCTTCATCTTAATGACTTGTCCTAACCATTCTTGTACAATATCTAGAGATTGCATTCGATTTTAAATTCCAGATTCTACATTATTCTGCAGTTTACATTCTCATATTTCTACTATCTTCCATAAAACAAAAGATAAAATGAACCGAAATCTATAATAGTAAGCCTATTATCGTTCCCATTCAAGTGGTTAACGTCGACAAGTCAAAGAGTTAATTTTGTTTTATATCGCAAACACTCGTAAATCTTCCTTGCAGCACTGGATGATTGTTTACAATCCATCCGATACGCCAGAAGCTTCCGAGGTGAAGATAAGACCTGAATGCTGACCTCGAACTCTCCCTCCACTGATCCAAATGACTCTGTGTAATAATAATTCGCTCGGCGAGTGAGAAACACAAGAATAAAATAACAAACACGCGGTGAGCAGCGTAAGCTTGAGTTTCAAAGGGTTGTCAGCGTTAACCGTGTGAATGAGACGATAATAACAGGGTGGCGATGCGAGTGGGGACTGGGTTAAAATACGCATGCGCGACTAGACGTCTTCTTGCTTGACTTGATATCTGCCTTTTGAAAATTTATGGCACTGAGCTGTTTGTATTGATCAACTAGAACTCTGTTCTTGCCACCCTTGAAGAAAACAATGAAATAAAAGCCAGTAAGAATGTTGATATGCTCTTCAACGTAATCAAAACTATATACTTCAATGTTGTCCAGAATGTTTAAAAATTGTATTACGAGCAGTATACATCTTAAATATGATCCAGAATGCTGACCTGTTATCGGCTGGGTCATTTTATAAACATGTATGTATGACCCTTTACATTTTGCAAGGCGCAACCTTTCGTGCCACGAGACGCATATCAACCCGAGTCATGACTTACAACCACAAGCTGATATACAGAATGTGACTTGAGTAATGATCGCATGACCATTGCACCTGGCTAATTTAAACTCCTCAGCCCATGTTTCGCCAACTGTTATTTACACATGTATCGATTGTGAAATAGAAGCCATATGTTATAAGCGGGAATATCATGGTTGCTTTTAGAAAAATGTTCATAACCGGAACTTGCACATGCACAATTTTAACAATTTTGAAACCACAGTCCTTGATTCGAATCCCAACCAGGGCCGGATTAAGGTATACTGCCTCTCCTAGGCAGGGCTAAAATTTGCCGCCCTCAACTCCCACAAACAGTTTATGAGCAGCTATTATACAAGTCATGTTTAGTTTCAGTTAGGCTTAAATGAAATGTTACATTGTAGAAAACAATAAATTACTGGAATCAAAATACATGCTTCTTACTTGTGATTTTCTTCGCACTTTCTTCATAAAGAAAGCCTTGATGATGTCATCAAGTCGATCTGATGAAGCACATCAGATCAAAATTATTGGAACAAAATTAATTTGTGAAAGGCAGACTGTTGTTTATTTCAAAACAATGGTTTTGTTGATGGTGTAACTATTAGCAGTATTTCTTAATTCAACAGGAAGTATAGAGTAAATTAAAAAAAAAAAACTCCAACTAAAGAAGAAGACAGAAAATAGGAAAGATTGGAGAAAGATGAGTTTACAGTGAAAGACCTGCCCTTGGGCGGAATACTAAATGAAAATGAAACTCCAATTCTTTGCGGAATAAACGTTTCATATTGAATTATTTATATACGATAGTGCACATGCTGGAAAGTGATTAAATATTATTATTGACGATACGTTAGGCCTACATTGGAAATATAACTGAGAGTTGTGGTTACTATTCATAGCGATAAATAATAAACACACATCCAATTTGATTTTCAATAATGCAGTTTCATAGTAGGCCTATAACAACGTATATATTTTGATGTACCGAAGTACATATGATATTTCCATCAGATATTCTGCGTCATCATATGATGAAAGAGTGATGGAACGGAGAAAAATTCTCTCCGGGTCCGGGATTTGAACCCGAGTTTTCAGCTCTACGTGCTGATGCTTTATCCACTAAGCCACGCCGGATACAACCCCGACGCCGGTTAGAATCGTCTCAGATTAAGCTCCATCTCTTGGGTTCCCTCTAGTGGCCGCCGTCTGCACTACGTCATAGATGTCTATGAACGCAGGACCGAAGTCCATACATGTGTTGAGGTGCAATCGAATGAGTGACTGGTTGGCCGGGATCCGACGGTATAGGCGCCGTTCCATCACTCTTTCATCATATGATGACGCAGAATATCTGCATGGAAATATCATATGTACTTCGGTACATCAAAATATATATGATATGCGTAATAAATCACTTTGTGATTTAAGACGGCGCCTATACCGTCGGATCCCGGCCAACCAGTCACTCATTCGAGTGCACCTCAACACATGTATGGACTTCGGTCCTGCGTTCATAGACATCTATGACGTAGTGCAGAGGGCGGCCACTAGAGGGAACCCAAGAGATGGAGCTTAATCTGAGACGATTCTAACCGGCGTCGGGGTTGTATCCGGCGTGGCTTAGTGGATAAAGCATCAGCACGTAGAGCTGAAAACCCGGGTTCAAATCCCGGCGCCGGAGATAATTTTTCTCCGTTCCATCACTCTTTCATCCTATAACAACGTGTTATTACAATATAATTATGCATGTGCACACTTTCCTTTTACTCTCGCCGCAACCTTGACAATGTGATAAACAATATTTGAGATCCACAAGGTGTTCAAGAAAAAACTTAAGAAAAGATTTACCAACAAGTGTTTCAAAAACAAATTTCACTCTAAAATGGGGGGGGGAGGGAGAGAGAGAGAGAGAGAGAGAGAGAGAGAGAGAGAGAGAGAGAGAATCCCGCCTCCCTGGAAATTCTTTAAGACTGTACATTAGGATGCATAATTAAACTGTAAAGAATCAAATTCCTAAAGTCATATGATTTGTAACAATTTTTATGATAAGTGCGTAAGAACAATGTAGCCTACTTTTAAGTTAAAAATTGAAAAACAAAATCTGCACAAAGCAATTAACAGCACATTGTTAGCTTCAGAACACTAGCCAATTAAAGAAATTAAACTTGTGAATAGTTAATTCTCTATTTGTAATATATTTTTTTTTTACCTTTAAAACTTAAGAAAAAAAGTATTCTCCTTACAACTTCAAATTAGTGTAACTCTGAAAATATTGAGATTAGAACACATGTTTATATGATATCTTTTACTTAGAATGTCTTCGGAAATAAGCTCCGTAAGTGGCGATAAATCCTAGTGAATCACCCTGTATATAAGATTGGCAATTCCCATGTTATGAAATGGCAACATACAAAAGAGAACAACCACCAGGATCTCCACTGTCGAAAATTATTTTTTTTTGTTACAACCGCTAGATGGAAGTACTGCTGCAAGCTACAGTATTAATCTGTGCAATTTCATCAGATTCATAAGTGACTTCTTTTGCAGTCGGCATATGGTAGCATAGTGAAACTGATAAGTTATTGTCATGAAAGTTCATTAGGCTGATCAATCTGTTATATGTAACCAGGGATATAGTACAGAGCATATTAAAGTGTATAGACAAAATACACGCTTTGGTGGAGGGATGTGAGACTAAAAACATTTTAATTGGGATGAGACACGACTTCAGAGCTTTGCAAACAAGAACCTTAGCTGTGTGAGGAGGCAAAAATATTGGAAGAAAAATGTCCAAAAAGTGCTTAATGTTGTTTGTTTATGCTAACAAGGAAGGTGAACTTCAAAAATCACTGGCAATTGAGAAATTTGCATGTCCGAGAGCATTTAGAAATTTGAACCGCTGCTGTTCTGTACCAGTGACTTGGAGAAATAACGACAAGGCCTGGATGACTGGCTCTGTAATGTAAGACAGGCTGTACAGTTTCAATATGCAAATGAAGGACGAAAATTGCTACGTCATATTCCTAGATAAAGCTACATGTCATCCCAAAGTCGAACTCCTTACCGTCAGATTTGTTTCTTTTTTCCCTCCGAACACAACAGCACCCAGCCAAAGTCGTAGGTAGAGAAAGGGGATTGGGAAATCTTTGTGTTAGATCCTTTACCAAGAGCTATTCTCCAGGACTGAGCAAATTTCTTTGTTCCCCTTTGCCTATCCTTCCTGATGATGAAGCTAATATGCAGCTCCCAAATGTTAGATGTGTCTGCACCTAGAACACGGTACAATTATCGAAAAAACTCGCACTCGGATATAATATTGCAGAGGTGCCAACTATTACAGATTGTCCGTAATTATTACGGATTTCCCTACATTATTACGATATTATACCTGTGATTGAGATTCTGGCTGATATGTACCTCAATTATCAGGCACTACGTCTTTCTTGATATGTTTCAGAGGAAGAACAATTGTCTATATACATCAGTAGTCTGATCAGTGTAATATGTAGCTAGTCAGCGATGTATGCAGTGGAGGAGAAAAGGAACTGGCCATCCTACTCCATTACCTCTTGCCATAGTTGTCTCATAATTGGCGTCGTGTTGGTATCACTTGTGACAAGACCTGTCTTTGGACAGGTGTTGACTAAACAGTTACGAAATTACGGTTAGAGAGAAAATTATTGCTGAAAAACAACATTATCATGGAAAAATATATACCTAATATTACTTTTAATTTATTCCGCATTTAGAAAACGAGACAAAATATGTCAACACTACTTGTTTCTAGTTTTATGCACAACATTTGGTAGCAATGCGGGTGAAATCGTCACATTTCTGCTGCAATCGCTGGTGTTAACCAGGAAGCAAGATTATCTGTGGTGTTACGTCGTCGGCGTGTGGCGTAGTTTGTGAAATTGTGAATGAGACTAGTGAATTCGACACTTCATGTTCTGCTTGCATCTGTTACATACATTACCGTGTACTAGATGTGACTTATTTCCGGTATTTTCATTTTCAGTGATTGGTTTTCTGAGATGAAACGTGTAAGTTTTCAAACAAACTGCATCCACTAGTAAGAAGACAGCAGAATTGCAAAAATATCGAGACTGTTAGATAAAGGAATGTTAGTGAAAAGCATTTGTTCTGTAGTATGTGCTTATGTGATTTTTCTGTAGCTTATGGTGGCCGATTGACTGTAGAAGACTCATTGATTCAAAGAAACATAAAACAAATGGACAATTAAATCGGAATAGAATCGTATTTCGTCATTATTTGTTGAGTAGGCTACCTCTCCCACAGACCTGTGGCAGCAGAGTGGTCAGACCTTCAGCTTGTCACGGAGACGGTACGGGTTAGAGTCACGTCAGGTCTGAGATCTTCTGTTGAAAAATTCAGTCACACTGTGGCGGACAAGTTCGCATTTGGTGTTTTTCTCGAGGTTCTGCCGTTTTCAATGTTAAGCATTATATCATTACATCAACATTTCGTCATCTTTTCGTAACATTACCAGAACGACAGCTGGCGAGCGCTTAGGGGACTGGTCTAGGGACGAGTGGGGTTACCTGTTCAAACCTTGATACTCACAAGGGAAGGGTTTCGGCTCGAACAGGAATTTTTGGTTCAAAATTTGTACAGAGACTTACCTCATAATGGTGATGAAGACCCTAAAAGCATTCATTTGTGTAACTCTCCGTTTGGTTGGTATTGGTCAATACACTTCTTTAAAAATGTACATGAGGATGCTCTATAAAATGCCTGAAACAGCATGGAGCAGAGCAATAAACACAACACGCAACAATCTTCTGAACCACATTCCAGTGCTCAAAAATCAAATGCTACCTGAATTACATTTTTGAAGTCCGAGACTTGTTCAGGATTCACGTAACCAGCTGACTGCCAGGAATACTGAAGCATAGGGCGGTTCACTGGAGCAGACAACTGATTATGTATAACAGAGTGCATTTTCATTATAAACACTCGATTTCCCAAGTTATGTTCTGGATTCTCAGTAAGAGTCCTTATGCAATCTGTTATCCTCCGAGCATATATTTTGTATTGTCAAAGGAAATAGATATCCAGAGGCTGGTTATATTTAGTTTTTCAGGTGGAATGATCATACATTCCATGTCCTAGGGTTTGAATGATTCATTTGTTAAGGTTTGTCCTTGTGCGTATTCAATGACTCACACAACAGTCTACATTATTTATTAGCTGCAATATTTTCAGACAGAACGTTGGAGAAAAATGTTTTTAAATGGGCTTTAGACATTTTACCAGTCGCACTAGCTTCTAGGCTAGGCTAGGCTTACGAGTAAGGAGTCCCATCCTCTTAACTTGTGCAGTGCTCTCCCCACCCCTCAACTTGTACAGTGCTCTAACAGACAAACCACACATTACACAAACGAATGCTTTTGGGAGCTTTACAAAGATGTAAAGATGCGCCTGTATACAAATTTTGGATACGAAATTCTTGTTCGAACCGAAACCCTTCCCTTGTCAGTGAATCTTAGTGTAGTCCGACGAAGCGTCTCTCGTCCCCGTCCAGTAAATAAACAACCCGTCTCGTCCCCGGCTTAAATGTATTTCCAATTCTAATTCTTACGCCTCGACTACTCGTATACACGAATGAGTGAAATTTTCACGGGGTAAACCAATTCTCATGCACCGACTATTGGCAGCCCTGCGAAAGATGGCGATGTATGGTTGTTAATGTTACTGTAATTCCGCGTTCCTGTATTGCCTGTGGCAATACCTACTCGTCAACCTCACAGTACACACCGATATATTTGCGTTTCTGTATGTCCTGTATGAGTACCTACTCAACACAACATGTCTCAGCTGAGTGGAATCTTGAGTCAGCTGAGTAAAACAATTCTCGTGGTAAATAATTATAAATTTAATACGCACAGATTAATGGCTTCGGGGGAGACAAAATGTCGATGTGTGAATCGGCAGTGCAAAACATCTTTAAATACTATTTGAGGAAATATTTTGTTTTTACCTGGTTTCACCTCTTCTGGCACACACGAGACGAGTTGGGCTATATGATTAACACTACTGGGTGTTCATTTCAAAATGTGTCATGACGTCACTGTTGTGAGTCAGCGATTTGATGCGAGTTTCAGCTTTTATGTCCGAGAAGTTGCCTATTAATCAAGGCGTTCAATCTGAACTTGAGAACGTGTACGGTATAACTTGAACGTCGTAGCGACAGATGGTCTGTAAAGTCTGTGTGCTACCATAACCTCTTTCGAACTGTTTTTTGCGCGGGCAAGTCGTACGCAGGGTATTTGTTATCATCCGTTGCATACCGCAACATTCTACAACCCAAATCAAATGCTCCGTGTCCATGTTGACCGTCGAAGTTAATGTCAACAAATACGTAAGTAATCGTCTTAACCCTCTCGCCATATCCCGACAGTAAGAAAAAAACTCACCTCAGTACATGTTTCCAAATAGTTCACATTCCTGTCACTACCGGCGGTACCGCACGTATCGGTACGTACTTCCAGAGTCCGTGGGTATCCACGGACTCTGCGTACTTCAGAATGAACGCCGTACTTGCTAGGCAACTTCTCTCGCATTTAGGTAATACACCTCTGCGGGAGTGTAGGAAGATTGAATTCTCTAGGCTCACTGGCTAGCCACATGACGATATACAGCGAGCCATGACACACTTTGAAGTGAACACGCAGTAGAGATGAACAACGATCGAGAAAACGAGACTAACAGCGCCCGCAAAGCCGAAAACCCGCACGACAATGTTGTATTACGTCGCGTCCTTGACGTAAAGACTGCTTGTGAGTCTTCCGGGACTCGATATTGTGATCAAGTCCCGAAGTCAGCAGTTGTTTTTTACCTGACTAAACTTTTATCTACTTTGGCAGCTGTTATAATACCTATATATGTATAAACAATCAAGTCGCCTATTTGAAACATCACCTCTACCTTTCAGTGTATAATAATCCTTTTTCCCAGTCTTTATTTAACTACTAGGTCCTTATTAAAAGGCTAGGAATTTTCTTTTCATATGTTTAAAATCAAGTGTATAATCTCAAGTAAAAAGATATTAACGTTATGTTTTATGTTTCTTAGAAATGCAAATTTATTTGAGAATTTTTTTTTTATTTATATAATCATAAGGTCGACCTGGTTGGCGAGTTGGTATAGCGCTGGCCTTCTATGCCCAAGGTTGCGGGTTCGATTCCGGGCCAGGTCGATGGCATTTAAGTGTGCTTAAATGCGACAGGCTCATGTCAGTAGATTTACTGGCATGTAAAAGAACTCCTGCGGGACAAAATTCCGGCACATCCGGCGACGCTGATATAACCTCTGCAGTTGCGAGCGTCGTTAAATAAAACATAACACACTTATAATCATAGGTCATATATAATAGAACCAGAACATTTTGATAACTAAGATACTGTTTTTTTTGTCTTTTTGTTTATTTAAACGTTTATGTTATTTATTTCAATGATGTATGATATTCAAAGTTACGAAATCTTTCCACGCCGACCAAATGCTATTTCGAGAATGACGAGCGAGACTCGAAGCGCAGCGAGAATGACGAACCGAGACTCGAAAGACAAATGCAGCGAACACGGCGAGAGAGAGCGGCAGTTAGTTTTGTTTATCTCTGATTAACACTCCGAGAATTAGGTGGGGACGAGTTGGACTATTGCATTAACGCATCGAAAATTACGTCGGGACGAGTCGGTCGATTATGGGACGAGACGAGCTATGCCCGTGTAGTCATCCGGTGTGGGTTTGGGAATGCGCCCAGCTTAAGGTTTAACGCATTAGATCTTTAAAAGTCGCAGTGTTGGGTCGTAGTGCGTCCCTCCCGAAATTCAATTCCATTCCAACTCAACTCTCGTAAAGAAAGAGTTTTCAGTATTGTGAGAAAGAATCAAACAGAATTCAAACCTACGTTAAACACATCAATACAGAAATGACTTCTGTTTCAGAAGATCAAGATAACAACAATTATGGAGAAGTATATTTCAAGAAGAAGAAATTTGCAGAAAAGCAGCTGTTAGGTACAAACCATGCAACTAGGAATATTTTATCGCCAAGAACTGACAGATAGGCTTAACATGTAATTATATAGGACAGCCGTGGCGAAAATGCGATCGTGCTCCGAGCCACTGTGTAACCCGCAACGTGCATAGCACCTATGGAAGGAGGCGGGCACTCGAAGGGGAAGTGAAGCAACTGTCTGACTTATTAACGGATTTTCATTTTCCTTACGTCAAGTACTTAAATATAATTTTATACAGTACAAGGCTACAAACTAATGTTTAATACGTGTAACGAAGAAAGAAACGAACAATAAAACATAGGACAAATTATCACAACCTAAAACTGTCTTCAGAATGTCTCTGCGACAGAGTTTCAAAATCAGGAATTATGTCACTTACTGCCAGTCATAGTTGATCACGAAAGTATTTGTCTGGCAGTCGTGATCTAAATTTGGTTTTTAATTATTTTCATTCTTGAAAACAATTTTTCACAAAAGTAAGTTGTAGCGAACATAGCTTCAAAAGAGCAAGCGAAAGAACGAAGCTTCGGATATTTATTTTTTTGGCAAAGATTTGAAAAGTTCAACATTTGTCAAGCCCTTACATCCAGCTTTCATTTAACATCACATTGTAAATCTGTGACTTTAAATTGAAGATCTAACCGCATTATTCTACAGCTGCTGAAAAAGGATCGACGTACAGAGATGATGATAATGATAATGATAATAATAATAATAATAATAACAGTTAACCTTTTAATGTTTCATCAGTAACATGTAGTACAATGTCGTTTTATGTTATACAACCGTTTTCCTCGTAATACTTGTGAACAAATCATACATTTAATATTCTCATATTGGCAAAAAAAAAAAAAAAAAAAAAATCGTCCTCCCATCCCACCTGAAACTTTCGTTTTTGTAGAGGTTCATGATTTCGAGAGAGACATTGCGATGATACGCCATTCGCAGGTCAGAGACAAATACAAATGGAACGGAGTTTAACTCCAGTGAGTGAGAGAGTGGGGGTTGTGGGAGGTAGGAAGCGCGTAGCTATCATTGCGAGCCTTAATGTGCTCGTGAGTGACATTTTCGCCACTGCTGATATAGGATATGGTTCAGATCTGACTTTTTCGAAAGGTGATGTGAATAAGAGTTGATTACGGATAACCCACTTCAAAGGTTGTCACCTCTGCATATTAACAAAAGGCCAACATTTATGACATACGCGGGATTCGAACGCATGACTGATTTATACGCAGCGTTGAAGTATGTCCCAGTTTACACCATAGCAAACCATTTATAAATAAGCGTACAATAAATTACTGCAGAAAACTTCACTTGTACAAGCGTGCCTAATAAAGTCCGTCACTTTATGGACGTTAATTATCCGGTTATTCAAGTTCGGACAGCATAATCTTGCCAACATGGCGTTAAAGTCTCCTGTAATGAGTTAATCAACTTCATCATGCATTCGGCTGATTGTCCTCTTCCGGTTAGCGTCATAATTTTGTTTTACCCGCCTTGTCCTTCATACTCATGACTTGTGTGTATTTCTCTTGTACGTTTGTGCCCTGTGGCATTCTAAACTGTCCCTCGCACAGAATTACTTTGTTCGGCATTGACTTGAAATTTGTTCGTCTCTTATTTAAGGGGAGAGGATGGTATTTTTTTGGTGAAAAATGAGTAAATTTTCAAAAACAAAAATTCTTTAAAATACTCTGTGATGTGTGGAATGCACAACATATCATTTTGTGGGTATTTGTGCCCTTATCGGATGTTGAGTCGCCATTTTTAAACTTCCTGTGTTATGGATTTTTAAATCACTCGCCCATTTTTATTGTTGTTTCCGGTAAATTAAATTTAAAACAAATCTTTAAAATACTCTTTGAAATGTGTGGAATGCATTGCATAACATTTTGTGGGTATTTGTGCTCTTATAAAATTTTTTTTCTGTTATCAGCTGAAATAGTTCGTCGAAAATGCCC
Source organism: Periplaneta americana (assembly GCF_040183065.1). Lineage (NCBI taxonomy): Eukaryota > Metazoa > Arthropoda > Insecta > Blattodea > Blattidae > Periplaneta > Periplaneta americana. Next base: position 23,619,175 of record NC_091117.1, on the reverse strand, counting down.
CATTCTGTGTAACCGAGTAGAAAATATTCTGAGTTAAATTCTGTATGACTTAGAAATACTTAGATCTGTGTGTTGTATGGTCCGAGTTAGGAATGCACTCGGGGTATGGGTACCACAGCGGTGATAAGAATACCCGATAAACCTGTTATGGGATGGAAGATACGAAGGGAAAGCGTGCCGCGGTTTACGTATGTTTTACTAGAAAAAGCGATTAGGACTTTTCTGCCTTCACTCACGAATGTACACAATAACGACAAAGAACTGAAAGCTCTCCCTGTTCCAACTAAATGCAGTAGTTGAACTACTGTGCAATTAGCAGCAGAGTTACTACTGCTGTGATAGAACGCTTTGCAGTGCTGCCATCGCACAGATTGAAGTAACATGTAAGGAAGTTGCAAAGTTGAATTTGCGATAAACCGAAAGCATTTAGTAGATTTTCTAGAGAGTTGTTACGTCTTTCTTACCTTTGCTTTTGAAGATTGCGAACCGTGAGTTATATATCTGTATGCCTATGTATTTTAATGATTCTGTCTTCGTTCGTATTGTATTGAATTGTATTTGTTAACATTCCATGGTATTCATACAGGTAGAATATGGAACAGCTAGAATATGGAACAAGTCAAAAAACTTAATACTATTATACAGTCTTAATTTATAGTCACAGTCTAGATGAAATATATACAGACGAGATTTACAATATAGTCTACTAGTACAACGCATAGTTTTAGTATCATTTCATGAAGCATTATTGAATGTCATGAATTCGTCTACAGAATAGAAGGCGTGAGAAATTAGGTACTTCTTTAATTTGGCCCTAAATAATGTTATGTTTTGAGTTTCATTTTTTATATCCATAGGGAGGCTATTAAAAATTTTTATGCTCAACCATGCCGAAATGTAGTAATTATTACACCTGGTAGCAGTCCTTTAATGCATGTCATTAAAGTACACCTATTCATTAAAGTTCAGGTTTTCGATTATTCTCGGATATGCAATCGAAAGACAACTAGCAAAACGTGACGCAGGCTGGAAATCCAATACTGTCGCAGAAGGTTATGTTCTGTTACTATAATAATTAGCGTTAATTGTAAATAATATTCAAATAAATTCAATTTGTCATCTCGTTTTTCAATGTCGAATTCAATTTCAAGGTTATATCAAGTTTAGCGTTTAGATTATATCAAGGTCGTCGACATTCGTTGCCCGGAAAAAAATCAATACTTTCGCGTCTGCGCACATCTCACTTCATTCATTCATTTCATTCATTTATTTTATTCCATAGATCTTACATGAACAATGAAGCTTTAAGATGTGGAACATGTCAACATTTTACAATATTACAATTACAATTTTTACAAATTTTTATAGTTTTACAATTTAGTAATTTTCTACAATTTTTACAATGTTGTACAATTTTTTTTACATTTTTTTACATTTTGGCGAGATGTAGTGAGATGAGATGAGGTCCGAGGATTCGCCAAAATATTACCCGGCATTTGCCTTTTCGGTGGGGGAAACCTCGGAAAAACCCAACCAGGTAATCAAATCAAAGGGGGTAATCAAATCAAAGGTGTTGATGCCAAGGACTCGCCATAGACCATCCGGCTTCAGTCCCACGGCTGTGGAAAACCTCCGAAGAAACCGAAGTCCAAAGGGGGATCCAACCCAAGCCCGAACGCAGCTCCGGAACAGCAGCCCAGCGAGTCTGCCGACTGAGCTACATCGATGGCTCTACTAAAAGTATACAATACAGAGCCAATCAGATTATTAAATTTACAAACGCAAACGATCATTCATAAGTTGAGCTATATTATAATACAAAACAATTTAATTAAATTTAAGGCATAAACAATTCAACCAGTTGTGATATACAGAAATTGATAACACATATCATGCAAACTACTTCAAATTACAAACACAAACAATTTATCAGTAGAGCTATATAGATTACTATTCAATTTAAAGCATATACAATTCATTGGCCAAAACTATACAAATATATACAATACAAAGTAGCATACTTTCATTAAGCTATACAAATTTGTGCAATTAATATCAAGTAGATTAATTCAATTTATAATCATAAACAATTCATCAGTTGAGCTATACAGACTACTATACAATTTACAGCATATACAATTTTATTCATCAGTAGAGCTATACAGACTACTATTCATTTTAAAAGCATATACAATTCATCAGCCAAACTATACAAACATATACAATCAAATTAGTTCAATTTACAAACTTATTTTCGTTAAGCTATACAATTCATATGAAGTAGATTAATTCAATTTATAAGCTTAAACAATTCATCAGTTGACCTATACAGTATACTATTCAATTTACAGTACATACAATTCATCAGTTATGCTAAACAAAAAATACAATACATAGTAAACAGATTAAGTCAATATAAAAACATATTTTAGTTGAGCTATATAAAATTGTACATGTCATTTAAGTAGAATAATTCAATTCACAAGCATAAACAATTCATCAATTGTGTAGAAGGTATGAGTATGTAGAAATTTGGTTAATTCTTTTCTGAACCTTTTCTCGTTGTTCTTCAAATCTTTAAGATAATTAGGCAGTGCATTGAAGACTGTTATACATGAATAGCGAACTCCTTTTTTAAAACAGCTTAGACTAACAGAGGGTAGATGAAGATCTGATTTATGTCTTGTATTAAAATGATGAATGTCTTGATTAGTACTGAATTTATCTTGGTTCTTAATATACAGCATCATTAGGGAAAGAATGTATTCACAAGGTAAAGTCAAGATTTCTAAGTTTCGGAAAATATTTTTACATGAGGTCCTTTTATGCACACCGGCCATTATTCTTATAGCTTTCTTTTGAAAAACAAAAACGTGTTTAGCTTCACACGAGTTACCCCAGAATATTAATCCATATTTCATTACAGAGTGAAAATATGCAAAGTATGACATTTTAAGTAAGTTTATATCACCAATAGTAGATAAGGATCTTAATGCATAACAGGCAGAGCTCAATTTACGAGTAATACATTCTATATGCGTTTTCCAGTTCAAGTGATTATCCAATTCTAAACCAAGAAACTTTGTGCTTATAGATTCTTTGAGATGAGTTCCATTTAATCGAATACTGTAGGAAACCTGAGCACTATTGTGTGTACTAAATTTGACTGCACTGGTTTTATCAACATTAAGTGCTAGTTTATTTGCATGGAACCATTCATTCATTAGATTCAGCACTGTATTAGAAGTGTTTATAAAATGATCGTATTGTTTGCTTGAAATAATTACACTTGTATCATCTGCAAATAAAATTACATGGGATGAATTGTTTATGGTCAAGGCTAAATCATTAATATAAACTAGAAACAACAATGGACCTAAAATTGACCCCTGCGGAACACCATGTTTAATATTTCTAAATTCTGAATAAGTAACTTTATGACTATTTGGTACATTTATTTCTACTTTTTGTTTTCTATTTGATAAGTACGATGTAAACCAACCCAACATCTCATCTTTAATACCATAAAACTTCAATTTTTTTACTAATATACTATGGTCTACACAATCAAATGCTTTAGCCAAGTCACAAAAAATCCCACCTACATGTAGTTTCGAATTTAATGAATTTAGTATTTCATCCACCAAACTAAAAGCAGCATTCTCTGTCGATTTTTGTTTTCTAAATCCAAACTGTTCTAAAACTAATATATTGTTGGACTCCAGGTAATGATATAATCTATTATACATAACTTTCTCAAACACTTTTGAAAATGTTGTTAATAATGATATGGGTCTGTAATTAGCAATAGTACATTTATCTCCCTTTTTGTATATTGGTTTTACTATTGAATATTTGAGTCTTTCTGGAAAAATACCACATTGCATTGACAAATTGCATAGATAGCTTAACGGATGGGATAATATTTCAGAACAAGCTTTCAGAACGAGATTGCACAAGGTCATTTCGCTCCCCAGTCACATAACCATAACATGAATACTTTCAAATTTCAAATTAGAAATATGGTCGAGCATAAAAAGTCGTATGAAACTTGCCTATAATGATAGTAATTAAGACGCGAAGATGTTTATGAAACGAACGCAAGCGAATTTCATAATTTTCATACGAGCGTTGCATAATGTACTATTACTGCCATATAACGCACTCCTTTTTGATAGCATGATAGACTTGCCGATGGAGTATGAAAGTCATTTCTGACGTGTATTTATGGTATGAACTGTTAAATTTGTTACAAAGTTTTCACGATTACATACGAGGAAGATTATTAATGAAAAGATATACTGACAAGCCATGGGTATTATTTGTAGTTTTTTTTAAAATAGTCCTACACGATTCCCTAGATTTGGCACCTACTATTATTCTAATTACTCTTTTTTTGTAATAGGAATATACAGTACTGTTACTATCTGTGGAATTTCCCCAGAATATTATTCCAAAACTCATTACCGAGTGGAAGTATGCAAGGTATATTGTTTTTAAGGTATTGATATTTACTATCTTTTGCATAGATCTAATAGCAAAACATGCTGAATTTAGTTTGGGGGTAATTTCTTTAATATAATTTTTCCAATTTAACACATTATCGATTTTTAAGCCAAGAAAATTGGTTGTTGTTGTTGTTTCTAATAGTGATCTATTGTTAATTATAGCGCTAGAAATTTGCGAGGTTGAATTTGGACAGGATTTAAATTGAATTATGTTAGTTTTATTATAGTTTAATACCAATTTATTGACTGAGAACCAGTCACATATGTAGGCCTAGTATGTAGGCCTATACTCCTTGAGGGCAACCGGAAATGATATCGAAGTACTTGTACATATTATATGTTCTATCTATAGGAATTAAACGGGAAACTTGGAGGAAACCATGAACATGCGTTGAAAAAAAAATTAATAAAAAATCAAATCCTCACAGTTATTTTTTTATTAACGCCAGGATGCATGCCATTTGGAATATACAATAATGCATAACGGGGATCCTTAAGATCCCTTAGGTAATCAATGGAGTAAATGTGAATTTTCTTCTTTTGGGACTATGAAAAACTTAAAATAGGCAACACATTTATTAAATAACAATGCCTAGCTCAAAATGAAATGATAAATGTATCAATAAATTAATATTATATGATACAAATGCCTTGTCACTACTCTAATTTCAGTTCTTCAGGACACTTGAGTGCCTTTGATACAAACCCAAAGCCATCTGAGAGCATACCAAAAATTGCAAACAGATTGCTGTCATTTAACACGTAGGCTAATTTAAATTGATTGAAAAGTACTGAGAGTTCTGGGGCCTCCCGTTATGCATCCTGGGGTTAATGAAGTAGGCTATATTGAGCAGGAAAAAAACCAGTACACCATATCATTATAGGGAGTCGTAGCTTCATTTTAAACTTTTGGGAAATTGATTAGGTATCTGTATGTGAGGCCGAAAGAAATGTTTACTAAGAATATAAATTATTTTAAAATAAAAATGCATATAATCCATCGACCCGGACTTCTATTGTACAACCGCAATGACGGACCGGAAGTGGACAGAGACGTGCCAGGACCAAAGACACGTGGTAACCAGACTCGCTATCCACGGCTTCCACCACAAGATATGTAGGACGCAAAGATTCCACCATCCAGACGACGACTGCATTTGCTCACTGTGCGACCGAAAGTGCGAACGCTATCACATAATAATGTGTGGAAGAAGAACAAAATCCATAACAGACTACAGTGACTAATGTGTGATACAAGATCAACATATATAAAAGTCATACTTAATACTCTTTCGAGTGCTCCTTATATGTATTATTATATAATTTTTTCCCGGGGATATTTTTTTTCCAACACAAAAATATGAAAGGACGTTGTACACGTGTAATTTAGCAATATGTGACGGGTGTAAAATTTTCAGGAAGATACAATGAGAATTGTAGAAACTACAAAAACTCGGTAGAACGTCACCTTATGTTAACAAGGCTTAGAGAATCGCCCTGACTGGTGTTCAGACATTTCTTTCCAGTCTCACTGATTACGTAAGACATTACGAATTGCTAAGAACAAAACTTAGGTACTCTTGAACCTACATCTTAATGGGTGAATCATTTGATCTTCTCCCACAAGTGTGTCTTGGTACAGAGTCCAAGGACCAATGTTCCTTTCGACTTTGCCTTACGGCCTCCTCTGCGATAATTTCTTGATAGACTATAGTAGAGTTTCTGGAGTGAAAGTCGTTTGTTATTCGTTGAAAATGTAGAATGTCGACTTGAACCTGCCCTTTCATTAGTTACAAACATAATATTGTAGCCTTATTTTCTAAATTACCTTACAGTATTTATATTTGTTATGTTGACTGACTTCTTCTTTGTGTAGACCTAGTCTTATTAAAAAAATCAGAAGAAAGAAGATCGTAAGTACTCCTGAAAATATGGAAGGATTCTGTAATTTGATTCGACTAGCAGATCTATAGAAACCTGTCACTGGACACGTAGATTGTTGTTGTTTTATCGTCGTCGTCGTCGTCGTCGTCATCATCATCATCATCATCATCATCAATATAATATTATTAAATATTTGTGGTATGATAGCATAGAAATGTGAAATACGAGTATATCGAGAAAACCTGCTCCGATATCTCTTTTTCCGAATGAAATTTGATTTGAGGTTTGAACGCAGTTCTTCTGCGTGGAAAGTTGGCGCTTCAGTCCGAATTTGTTGAACTCCTAACTTTGTAATATGGTTAAGTTGTAAAGCAGTTCTTGAAAACATTTACAGCCTATTTTAGGAATAAAGATAAAAACAAAGCTTTGTCAGAAGGTCATTCATTTGTTTATTTCTACGTATATCATGGTATACTGATAGTGTTCCTTAAAAACTTAGTAGATAATAGCTCGTATTTAGTAAACAAGTCATTTATGCTCTCATACACCACGTAGGCTAATTTTTGTTTGTAGCCTGTCGTATTTCACCTTGTGATGTCAATATTTCCATATTTCGCTTGTCAACATTAGACGAACACACGCTGAGACTCTGTGATACGATATCAGGAAGTCTCTGGATATCCCAGCAGAATTGTAACGATACCAGTGAAGTATGGAAACCGTTATTTAAAGAATAATACCGATTCTGGTATCAGAACGAGTGATAAGTAGTGGTTTGGAAAATGTGGAGTGTAATAATAATAATAATAATAATAATAATAATAATAATAATAATAATAATGATTTATTTAACCTGGCAGAGTAAAGGCCATACGGCCTTCTCTAACACTCAACCAGGAGTAAAACAGCGTTACAAAAAACACTACAAATTTACAAGTACACTACAACTTTACACACAAAACTGAATAACATAATAATAATAATAATAATAATAAAATGTAAACAACAAGTAAGTAGAAATCAGACATAATATATAACATACAGAAAGAAAGAAAAACAGCATAATTTAATTTGAACAGCAGGTCTAAATAAATGAGACATACAAAGTATAAAAAAATAAGACAATTATTGATAATAATTAATAATAATAATAGTAATAATAATAAATAAGAATAGTACCAGTAGTAGTGGTAGTGGTAGTGGTAGTAGTAGTAGTAGTACAAAGCATACAATGAATACAATATTTTTAGGTAGGCCTACACACAGTAAGGAAAATTATGATTATATATAGCTCAACTTATCACTTTATAGATATACCATTATCGGAAAATATGAAAACAAAAATATAAAATAAGTTAAATATCACTAGAACATAAAAAATGTGAATACGTGGAAACATGCAATACAACACTTGTCATAATAGTAAGTTAATTTGGCAACTCGTCATAAGATAATTTTCTAACTTGGATTTGAAAGATTTCAATGTTCGGCAGCCCTTGACTTCAGGCGGCAGAGAGTATCGGTACTGGTGTGGAAGAAATATAGTGAACCAAAAGAAAAGTGTTGGTCACACACGTCCAATCGGTAGTCGAGTTCGAACCATACTTTTCATAGCATTCCCCTGTTTTTAATTGGTTATTTTACGACGCTTTATCATCTGTTTCAGCGTAGGATAGAAAATGCTGACGAATTTTGTCTGGAGCCCTCAGTTATGAAGAGGACCCTTCTACAACTTGAGGTCCACTGTTTTGCTTCCCTGCCGGAGAAAGTCGTGTTAACAAATTTTGTCGTCCTTAAAATCCTTCTACTTGAATTCGCGAACCTGGACTCTAGCGGCCAGCATGGAACTCGCAAGACCAACAAGGATTCGGAGAAAGTGTAGGCCGTTTCGTGACAGATGCCCGGCATTTATTTAGAAGGCATGCTTTAAACGTCGGCGTTCAGTGCATAAGTTAGCTATTGCATTAGTTTCTGCGGGTGACAAATTTGCACCGCGTCTGTTCAGTTAAATAATCATATTGCTTTTTTTAAGTTCATTATACTCACATGGGAGTCTGAATGGAAATGGCATATTGATGGAGGCGTTGATTGGATTTTGTTTTGTGCTCCCATTACTATGCATAATTCAGAATTTTAATACATCACTCCGACGACAGACAGAAATATGCGTTTGTGTACATAATTGGAACTTCATCTTGCTACAATTAAACCATGCAGACATAAGAATCTTTACAAAGATAGCTGAACATCCGGACACTTCATTGCTAGAACGTTGTAGGTCTAATTGTTATCAGTGGCGAAGCTAAGGTGTAAATATTTTATTTATTTATTTAACCTGGTAGAGATAAGGCCATCAGGTCTTCTATTCCCCTCTACTAGGGGATTACAATTACAGTTAATATTATATTTACAAATACAATAAAAATCAAAGTACTAAAAGATTAACAGATTAATAAAGGCTAGACAGTTTATTGTAGAGTTACGTATCTTTCATTCTATTATAACGATCAGGCACATTCATATCTTCGTGCGACTTAGGCCTATCTTTTTCTTTTCTTTTTTTTTTCTATTAACGACAGGCACAACAATGATTATGTCCTGCATATTTTTCATATATTATTGATCAGACAGAACCTTAACTCCGTGCCAGAATATATTTTTTTTATTCCATTTTCAACGATCAGGCATAACCATAACTCCGTGCCATAACCGTTTTGTTACTAATTTTTTGTTATTTCTTCTCGCCCTGTTGTTAACACGTCTTCTCTGTCGCTTGATCCTTAGGGTTAGGTCAGCCGTAGATTAACTAGTCGGGAAACGAAATAATTTAAACTCCAGACAGATACTGTGAAATTAAAAAAAAAAAATCGGCATTGAGGCGATATTCTCGAATTATTTCGGTTTCTCTAATCTTTTTTCCACCATTGCTCCGTCATAAGTCACCTCTTCTTCAGTGAATAAATTTTATAGTCGGAAGTGGGAGTTATGTAAAGTTTTCATTAAAAATTAAGCTGTCCTCTTTTAATAATGTTTGTATTCTACCATTTTCGATACAGACGTACGATATTGCGAGTAGTTTTATTTTATTAATTTAAATTTAAATATACAGAATAAAAAATATAATTACAAACAAACAAGAAAAATAGAAATAAAATAATACAAACAATATAAAAAAAGAAGATACAGTAGTATTAACAAAATTTGAGACCGAATGAGCAGCGCTCGTGTTCGGTCGCAGTTCAGATATAATATTAATAGGCCTATAAGAGAATATAAAATAAAATAAAATAGGAAATGGAATTAAAATTACAGTTACAGAAATTATATAATACAATATTAATATAAGATAAATATAGAAAGTAAAAATAATAATAAAAATACATAAGTAAAATAAAATAGGAACTGAAATTTAAATTACAATTTAAATTACAGCGGCAATGGAATTATATAATATAATATTAACACTAGAGAAAAATAATATCGCACGTGAAAAGTAGGACTATATATATATATATATATATATATATATATATCAAAATTATAGGAAACAAATATAATATAGGTTGATTAATTCATACACATAGGCTATAAATTTATTTAATTAAATTGAAGATAATTAGCACGTTTTTAATTTTCTTGTTATATGTTAGTGGGTTACATGTTAGAAGTTCTGGGTGGAATTTAGTTATAGCATTGTACAACGGAGGGCCTAAATTAATGCTATGCTTTAGACCAGCAGATGTGAGACATTTAGGTTCTACTAATGTTGAATTTATATTTCGTCTTGTGTCATAATTATGTGTCTGTAATACAAACTTATTACGATTTTTATGATAAAATTTTAACAGCGTATACTTATAAATTTGTTCAATATTAAATACATTAAATTCAGAATAAATTAATTTAGTTGGATAATCGAAACGTTTCTTCAAACAAATTTTAATTATTCGTTTTTGTAGTAAATTTAACGGACTAAGATTAATTGTATAGGTCTACAGTATACCAACAAAAATACACTTTTACAACGTAAATGAGTAACCGGCTAACGAATGAACTCGTTCGAAGTATCCAGGATTTATCTAAGTTGCACGTTTCATTATTACGCCTGCGACTTGTTTATGCTGATCTACCCTTCTCTTTCAATCAGTGAAGGGTGTGATCTCTAGTAAAGATAACTAATTACAGTGTAGTTGTTAAAAATGGCTCACAGTAAAAAAATCAGTTCTTAATAAAGTTGATTAAAGGAAATATTTATCCAACAGTGTGAAATTGCTGGCGAAGAGAATAAAATTGTGGGTCAAGCCACATCCAGCTGCCGCATAGTGGGATATTATGCAACATAAAGCTTAAAGATAGAAGGGGAAATGGGGTTGAAGCCAACGTTTTCATGCTCAATGAGGAGGCTTAATTTATTTTAAACCAATGGCGAGCTCTCAATTTTATTAATAACTTTTTGCGTTACTTCACAGCAGGCTTGTAGTCCACTCGATAATTTATCAAACCTGAGTAGTACTGGTGCTGTAGACTGTTTTTTCTTTAGCCTGTCGTGAGGTTTATGCTTGTTTGCTATCGATGTGGCATATTGCTCTCCACTCCCCCATTCTTGCTCAACTGACAGCGTTCTCAGTATTGGCAATCCAGCAGCATACCTGGCAGCGAATTGGAGATGTACGAGGCCCTTCTTAGTCTTGTATTGTATTGAATTTATTAACATTCCATGGTATTCATACATGCTTACAGCTAGAATATGGAACAAGTCAAAAAACTTAATACTATTATAAAATCTTAATTTATAGTCACAGTCTAGATGAAATATATACAGACGAGATTTACAATATAGTCTACTAGTACAACACAAAGTTTTAGTATCAATTTCATGAAGTGTTATTGAATGTCATGAATTCACCTACAGAATAGAAGGCGTGAGAAATTAGGTACTTCTTTAATTTGGCCCTAAATAATTTTATGTTTTGAGTTTCATTTTTTATATCGATAAGGAAGCTATTAAAAATTTTTACTGCCATATAACCCACTCCTTTTTGATAGCACGATAGACTTGCCGATGGAGTATGAAAGTCATTTTTTGACGTGTATTTATGCTATGAACTGTTGAATTAGTTACAAAGTTTTCACGATTACATACGAGGAAGATTATTAATGAAAAGATATACTGACAAGCCATGGGCATTATTTGTAGTTTTTTGAAAATAGTCCTACACGATTCCCTAGATTTGGCACTGTACTATTACACTCTTTGTCTTTACTCTTTCGAATTCTGCACACTTCAACACCAAATTACCTTTCGTCTCGTTTCTCTTATCTATACTCTAACCACGACGTAAATACCAGATCACTTATCTGTGGCACGCTAAGTATACCTCTTCATAGAACATCTTGTTATTCATCATCTTTTACAATATCCACCTCGCGTCAATGGAATTCCTTGTCACAAAGTATTAGGGGCTGCAAAACAATAAACACCTTTAAGAACAGCTTAAAAGATAACCTTATTAGCATTTCACTCCAATCATACTGATTTAAACTATCACTGACTACATTGTTACTTTTTTCTTTAGACATCATCCTGATTGTGCTGTATTTTAATTGTCTCGTAATAATCTCTTTCTATTATCTAATATTATTTGAAATATATTAACATTCTATGTATTTTAGTTTAATTCTGCTACACAGTTTATTTCAGTGTTTAATTAATAGTTCATAGTATTTTGTTGTTTAATTTGTAAATAACTTTTGTATACATGTAACTCTCATCTAAATCAAATTGTTGGATTCTTTGTAAGTTCATGCATATGTATATACAATTTTTGCTGGTTGAGTGGAAGAGAAGGCCTTACGGCCTTAACTCTGCCAGCTAAAATAAATCATTATTATTATTATTATTATTATTATTATTATTATTATTATTATTATTATTCTAATTACTCTTTTTTGTAATCGAAATATATTGTTACTATCTGTGGAATTTCCCCAGAATAATATTCCAAAACTCATTACCGAATGGAAGTATGCAAAGTATATTGTTTGTAAGGTATTGATATTTACTATCTTTTCCATAGATCTAATAGCAAAACATGCTGAATTTAGTTTGGGGGTAATTTCTTTAATATGGTTTTTCCAATTTAACACATTATCGATTTTTAAGTCAAGAAATTTGGTTGTTGTTGTTTCTAAAAGGGATCTATTATTAGTTACTGCGCTTGAAATTTGCGAGGTTGAATTTGGACAGGATTTAAATTGAATTATGTTAGTTTTGTTACAATTTAATACTAATTTATTGACTGAGAACCAGTCACATATTTTGAAGAGAATTTCCTCTGTTGAAGATTGGAATGTGTTGGAGTTATTGGCTGTAATTACTATACTTGTGTCATCTGCAAATAATATGGGATGACCTACATCTTTTATTAGGGGGGCAAGATCATTTATAAACATTAGAAAAAGTAGGGGACCTAATATTGATCCTTGAGGAATTCCATTATTAATAGTTCCCGATGTCGATGCAGATTTCATAGTTGTATTGATTTCAACTTTCTGTTTCCTATCTATGAGATATGAGTGAAACCATTGGTGTGCAATACCTTTAATTCCGTAATAATTTATCTAGCAGCATTTTATGATTTATACAGTCTAACAAGGAAGAAGTTACTGTGTCTCAAAACAAATTCCTATTCACTCAAAGTAGTCATCTTTGAACTGAACGTAGCACAATGATCATAACCATTCCTGCACAGTACTTACTACTGCTTCCTGCGAAGGGAACTTCTTTCCGTTCAATGTCGTTTTTAGTTTTAGTCTGAGAGGGCGAAATCTGGCGAGTATGGGGGATGGTCGATCAATTATAAGCTAACTTCATCAGTTTTCTGCATTGCATCGTGGACTTGTGACAGATTTGCTTTGGTTTAAAGAACAACACAGGTTTGTAAATTTTGTCATGATATTTCTCCACAAGTCTTTTTCTAAGGCTTAGTTAATAATGAAGGTTATTACCCTCCCGTTACAGATTTAATTATTTTTTATTCATTTCTTATCATTTAAAAATACATTCATTTGTGTGATCTGATATAATGAAATTTCTCACTATTTAAGTGAAATGGAATTTATAGGAGGGGGCATTATGGTCCAGCACTATCAAACCCGCACCGGCTGACTACACTAAGGTTCGCTGCGTACCCAGGTTTTGAGCAGGCAACTCATCCCTCAGCCGGCGATCGAGAAATGCTATGGAATGATGACGAAATGGAGAAATGGTGACGGAATGATGTAGGTGTAGTTGATTTGAATAATTTCGAGGGAAAGCTTGATTTGCATAATATAGGCCTACGTCACTGTTCGTTAACAGAAAACCACAATTTAAGTCACACAGAGTTAGTGTGCACTCAATGTTGGTTGCTTGACGGTTGTCAGCCCACTTTGAATTCTGCGGATATAGAGGGGGAAAAATTGGATCGGTGTCTGGTAGAGTTCTCGGGTAGCTCAGTTGGTAGAGCGTTGGTACGTTTAACTAAAGGTCCCGGTTCGATGCCCGGCCCCGGAACAATTTTTCTCTCTAAATTATTCAAAGAAATAAATGCTAGGGGGATGATAAAAACAAATGTTAGGGAGGTGATAAAATTGTAGGATAAGCAACAGTGATTGGTTCAAACACGTCATTCCGTACCGTTTTATTGGTTAAAAGTAGTATGACGTAGTAAAAGTGTAATAGTCAATGAAGAATCCCAGACCTGACCGGGATTCGAACCCGGCCGCCTGCATGACAGGCTGTAGGTCTGACTAGTCAGCCGTCGCATGGATTTTTTTATATAAGTGAATAATCAAATTTGGCTAACAATTTTAAACCTTCCATTAACTCCTCCAGACAATGCATAGCCCTATTGACAAAGAAAATCAGACGTCTGAAGACGATTTTATAGCACGGAAGTCTATTAATTTGTTCCATTGTGCGTCCCATCCTCTGCCGAGTATAGGCTAAACCAGATTGACTGCTTTTACCTGCTTTAAATTCTCAGGAAATAAAGAGCAGTTCCCACGCTTCACCAGAGTCAATCAAGTTCAGGACACTTCAGCACGACGCCGGGTCTCGACCACAGAACATTACGCTGACAAAGAGCAAACATCCGTTCTCTAGGTGGAATTCAAACACACTAGCGTGGTTTCCATTTAACATTAAAGCAGCACATCTTATCAACCATCCACAAATTGAATTATCAGTGATGCCGATACCCGAAACTCTTAGGCATTTTCAGGCGACAGTTTATAATTTGTCTTCTTTTGCCATATCGTGTCGAGATTCCTGACTTAGACAATAGACGGACAAAAAGCGAGGCACACGTAAGGTTGAGCACTAGTGCTGGGTTGAACCAAATAAGTCACTCACGACACCAAATCGAAATATTAGTACATGTAAGTTTTGCGCACTGATCAATCTATTAAACAATCGAATACCTCATTATCATTAATAGTAATATGCGTTACAAGAGCAGAATGTTGAAGTTTTCATGTTCGAGGAAAAGTTTGAAAAAGCGAAACGTAGTTGAGCTTTTTTAATTTCCGAGAATTGAAAGAAAACATACCGCTCTTGTATCGTACATTATTTTGTTGTGCGAAGATCGTTTATTACAGACGTGGACAAATTATTAGCAAAATTGAAGATTTTTATTACATATTTTTTTTACAAAATTTGACTCTTCAATTTGGACTACATTTGATATTTTTGCATATTTACAAATTATTAGCAAAACTGAAGATTTTTGTTATATATTTTTACAAAATTTGACTCTTCAATTTGGACTACAGTTTACATTTTGGATATTTCCAAATTATTAGCAAAACTGAGGATTTTTATTTCATATATTTTACAAAATTTGACTCTTAAATTTAAACTGCAGTTGACATTTTTGCGTATTTACAAATTATTAGCAAAGTATGAAGATTTTTATTATATATTTTTACAAAATTTGACTCTTCAATTTAAACTACAGTTGACATTTTTGCATATTTCTATCTATTGTAATGATAGAAATATGCAAAACTGTCAACTGTAGTCTAAATTGAAAACTTAAATTTTGTAAACAGAATTATCATAAAAATCGTCAATTTTGTTAATAATTTGTCCACGTCTGTACATACCTGAAAGAGGAATTTCTAATTAATTGCAATGAAATTTCCATCTTGGTTTCTGTTCAATGACGGCAATTTTGGAAAACAAAAATATCTATCTTCAACATTGTTGCTTTAAAATGTTTTCTGTGTTTACTGTACTCCAGCAGGCCGTGATATAAGTCTGTCTTTTTTTCCCCCAGTCTATGGAATCTTGTTGATTTTTTCACGGCTTCCTTAATGTTACTTGCATCACGAATGCAGTAACTTTAGTGGAGTTGTAGAGTTTACTTAATTTTTGCAAATATTTAAAAACAATAATTAACAGTGCAATTTAGGTGAAATTGCAATGGTAAGTTTCCAATTTATAATTGTTACTATACTGAACGTCTCTAAAAATAATATGTTAAAAGCCTAAAGCAGTAAAATGAATATGTCACTTAAGCGGTAAGAAGAGGAAAATTGTTATGTGTGTTATGTTGGGAATACTGAATGTGGAATTGTATACTTTCCGCGGATTGGTTTTGTGCGGAAACCAAGCAAATACGCACGATCTCGCACAAATGTAAAATATGTGTCTATGTATAGCGTGATTGACGAGGATTTACTGTCACTTGCAGAGATTATTTCCGAAGATATGCTGTGAAAAAAAAATGTCATATAAATATTTGTCCTAATCACAATATTTTCAGCGATACATTAATTTGAATTTTTTTTTTTTTTTTGTTTGTAAAATATCTTTATTCTTTAGTTTTAAGAGCAAAATATGTTACAGATAAAGAATGAACTATTCAGAAGTATAATTCCTTTAATTACCTGGTATTCTGAAGCTAAACATGTGTTGTAAATTCCATAGTTGCTTCGTACAGAATTTTTTTTTTCAATTTTTAACTACAAAATTACATTTTTCTTACGGGTTTATCACAACTGTTACAAATCACTTCACTCTTATAAATTCTTTAAGAATGTACATTAGGTTGCATAATTAAATTGTAAAGAATCAAATTTCTAAAGTCTTACGACTTGTAAAAATTTTTGTGATAAGTGCGTAAGAATTATGTAATTTTTAGTTGAAAATTGAAAAAACAAAATCTGTACAAAGCAATTAACAACACATTTTTAGATTCAGAACACTAGCCAATTAAAGAAATGATACTTTTAAATATTTCATTCTCTATTTGTAATTTTCTTTTACCCTTATACCTAAAGAACAAAGGTATTTTACTAACAATTTCAAATTAGTGTAACTCTGAAAATATTGAGATTAGGGCACAATATGTTTATATGACATTTTTGCTCAGAATGTCTTCGGAAATAAGCTTCGTAAGTGGCAGTAAATCCTCGTATATGTAGGCCTGTGTATTGTGTGTGTGAATAATAAATAATAATCCACGGCGCTACAGCCCACGAAGGGCCAAGACCGACCAGCCGACTGCTGGCCTCACGTCCACGCGCCGAAGCAGAGGTGGACGATCATCCAACCAGAATGGAGGTATCGTGTGGTTAGCACGATGAGCCGTTATAGCTGGTTTGCGTAACCGGATTTCGCTACCTGTCGTAGCTTTCAAAGTGCATCGCGATACTGGCCGAATTTTCATGAGAAAATTTCTTCCCTGCATGAGGACTCGAACCTAAAAAGGGTAAATGTTCATCTCCCCTCTTGCTTAAAAAAGTCCCTTGTGCAGACACTTGTATTTCCCTATTTTGACTATACTGACATTTTACTGACTGACCTCTCCAGCGACAACAAAACGAAACTTCAACGTGCTCATAATTTGTGTGTATGTTGTAAGCAATGTTCGTAAATATGATCATATTACCCCATCCCTGGAAGCAATAGGTTGACTTAAACTAGATAAGAAAAGAAATTTACGTTCACTTCTCTTTCTTTTCGAA
Source organism: Periplaneta americana (assembly GCF_040183065.1). Taxonomy (NCBI): domain Eukaryota; kingdom Metazoa; phylum Arthropoda; class Insecta; order Blattodea; family Blattidae; genus Periplaneta; species Periplaneta americana. The sequence goes on along the minus strand of NC_091117.1, from coordinate 23,601,770 downwards.
ATCTTGAACTCTTCTATTCCTTCGTACCTGTCGTCTCGCTTCACTTACCTTTCTTTCCAACATAATCTGAACACACGCTCTCGTCATGAAACGATACTAACAATACCATCCCATCGCACCTCCTCATACTCATCTTCTTTCACAATAGCCCTGCCAAGACTCTGGAATTCGTTACCTGCTAGCATCAGGGACTGTCGAAATAAAATTGAATTCAAACGCAAACTTATTAGGCACTTGGTCAGTAATTGATTTCTTGTAAATAGTTTCCTTAATCTATCACAAAATATTTCAATATCCAGTAATTTCATCACTTTACAATTTTGTTATTCTAGGTTTAATTTGTAATTCAGTAAATATAAAATATTTTTTGTTTTTCTATTATAAATTATCTAGCTGTCATTAGTCAGGTAATCTTTTCGTACTTTGATTTTTATTGTAATTGTAAATTTAATACTAATTGTAATTTTATTTGTAATTGTAATTTTAAATTTAATACTAATTGTAATTTTATTCTTCATATTATAGTTGGAATCCCCTGGTAGAGGGGCAGAGAAGACCTTACGGCCTTATCTCTACCAGGTTAAATAAATAAATACTAATACTAACCAGCACGGATTCCGTAACGCGAGTCCGAGGCAAGATGCCTTAGATAAATACAATATAATATTTGTTACTCAGTCAAATGACAAATCGATGTAAAATAATGACTTAGATTATATGGTCATTAACAAAGCTCGGAACTTGGGGACTTGTGTCTTTGCACGTGACTAAGCGACCGGACTTCAATGTCAACATATTCCCGCTTCCAGCACGGAGGTACTGTCAGGTCTGCTACAAAAGTGCTTTCTGGCTCCAACAACATATTGATAATTTATGGCAGGTTGAAACACGTAATTTCATAGCATATAATATAATAAAAATAAACATGAGAAATATATCAAATTTACTGTTCTGCTGTGTACATTTTATTACAGTGTATGACTACCTACATTCGAAGATTTTTCGGTAGCAGACTAAAAATACTGAATGTTTTCATTGTTACTGTTTTCTGTTCGATTTTCAGCAGTTGCTAGCTGATCTCGTATCTGAGAAAGATAAGTTTATCCTAAAATTTTCTCGAAAATAGTTTTCAATTAGTGTGTCACTACTAGGGCAAGCCCCTCTACGTTTTGATCCACGTCTATGGACAGATTTTTCTACAATTTGAGGGACTGCAATGCCTTTCAATGAATTTCTCCATTCGAAATAAAAAATAAATATATCTCCTTCGAATTCTCCACGAAATTCTCTATCTTAAATTTAAAACAAAATGTATTTTCAAACTTCTATAATACCCATTCGAAATAACGCGTATTTTCTATTTCCTCAAACAGACCGTTTACCTTTAATTCTCTGAATGTCATTGGCTTCGACATAACAGTTTCTTCGTCCGTCTTCCTGTCATTAGTTATGGCCACTTTCTTAGTACATACGACTGTCCCTGAGCACTTGCAGCGTGAGTTTTGTGTACGTTGTACAGGGTGCGTCAGAAAGAACGGATGGATTTCACATGGCAAGAAAATTGTAAAGATTCATCAAATCAAAAATTTATTGTTATCAACATATTCACCAATACATGCAGTTTATTTATGGAAAACAACATTATCCATATGATGTCCTTGGCTTTCAATACAGGCATCGAGGCGTTTTCTGATGTTCGCCATCACTTTCACAGTCATAGCTAGTGCAATTGCCACGATTTCTTCACGAATCGCTGTCTTCAGTTCGTCCAGTGTATGTGATCGATGTTTACAAACTTACGCCTTCAAATGGTCCCAAAGAAAGAAGTCGCAGGGCGCGAGATCTTACCATAGCCTCGGACAATCTCAGTGCAATAGAATTTCGTCCAGGTGATTTCTTCTTTAATGTTGAACCTGTGATACGAAATGAAGCCACCCACCGCAAAATTGTATTCCGAGTTGGAATCCTAGCGTGACATCCGATGTCGAAATGAGTCCTGAGTGGCGATCACAGACTCATCATTTTTCAAAAATGTCTCTACGATGAAAGCACGTTGTACACCAGACCAACACCATATTCTCAACTGAAACTGCATTCTATGGCTGACCCAACAGTCGTGGTCCCCCTCACTATATCTCTCTCCTCGTTGCGTATCGATAGTTTGAAATCCATCCGTTCTTTCTGACGCACCCTTTACCTGTAACCTTACTCATGCACACGACACAAGTCCCCAAATTCCGAGCTTTGGTCATTAAGTTTTATACACATAAAATTACATATTGCAAACGTTTTCGCTCATTCAGGCATCTTCAGGCACAATTATACAATATCTCAATATCAAACTGTATAGTCATTACATTGGTGGTAGATGAACTGTTTAAAAGTAATGATGTCCAACATCTCCATAATTAAAAATGTAATATTACAGGTCATAAAATTAAAATAATGTTAAAATTGGAAACAACGTAGTGTTATGATTTAAACTTCATAATATTATGTGAAACTCTTGCTCAGTAGAGTCCAATGATTGATGGGTTATAGCTGAAATATATAAATATGAAATAGAAGTGGCAAATTATCAAATTTAAAAGTACGATTGGAATGGATAATGAAAGTACTCACGTCGTTTGAACGCGGCAACTGTTTCACAGAATATTATGAAGTTTAAATCATAACACTACGTTGTTTCCAATTTTGACATTATTTTAATTTTATGACCTGTAATATTACATTTTTAATTATGGATATGTTGTACATCATTACTTTTAAACAGTTCATCTACCACCAATGTAATGACTATACAGTTTGATATTGAGATATTGTACAGGGACATCATTTTATTTTTACTTCAATTTTTATTGTACCTGAGTTTTTGAATGTACTTCACTCCCACCCCTTCTACTAATGAAGTTCAACCGTCCTCCACACAGATCCATAGTAGCCTTACGGTCACAGTAAACAGTACGTTCCAAAAATATGTTCACGTTTTCCAGTGACGAAAGAGCTTTCAATATTGAATCATTTTCGCACAGGTACTGTCGTCCATTTGCCTACGTCGTATCCCGGTTTCCCCCACTAGCTTTTATTCGCCAGCTAGTGGCTGGGCTGCCTTAGCTCTTTTCTGAGAACATTAATTTCTGTTAGGAATTGGACGTCTACGTAATATTATACAACTGTTTAAAATGACGTAAATAAAAGGGCCTCGTTAAGTAATTAATTGTCACGTGATTTCCTCCCTTTCTACGACCCTACGACATAACCACTTGGACGGACAGTAGATAGTATGTCTGAGTAATTTTATCTTTTCGGATTGGGCACAAGTGAAGATTGAATTTACAGTACGTAAGATACTCTTTTATAGAGTAGGTACATAATTATTTCAACATGTTACTAGTACGAAGAGCAAAACTGGTAATTGGGTTTAGGTACAATAGTCTATAGTGCGATAATTTGCACATTAGAACTGAAGCCTGTCTCGAAATGAACGGCCACCATTTTAAAAAATGTTTTTAAATATCCATATTATGATTATATTATTTTTCAATTTAACTTCATTCTCTATATTGTACGCTAATGTGCTGTAGACAGTATAATATACAATGCATAATGAATATGTTCGCATGGACAGCTCAGTTCATGAGTAAAAACACTCATTGTTAATACTGTACTGTATTTTGATTAAACAAAAACCTAATGAATATAATCAAACTCAAAAGCGCGATATTTCCTAGTTTACGTAAATGGATTAACTACTTTTCTTCCCTCCTATACCTAGTAAATTGATTTGTTTGTATTCTACGCCAGTATCATCGAACTCCAGTCGAGGAGGGGGGGTAGCAAACGGCGTTGATCCAGAGGTATAGGCAAGTTAATATTAAAAATGTTAGTAAAAATAAAATGATGCCCCTGTATAATTGTGCCTGAAGATGCCTGAATGGGCGAAAACGTTTGCAATATGTAATTTATGTGTATAAAACTTAATGACCATATAATATAAGTCATTATTTTACATCGATTTGTCGTTTGACTGAGTAACAAATATTATATTGTATTTATCTATATTAATTGAAAATCTCAACAATTTTCATCATGCTCTCTAAGTTAAAGATGCCGTAGACCACGACGCCACGGCGCGGCGCAGGTCCGCTGGGTATGTAACGGGATTCGCTACCATGAGCAACTCCAAAGTGATGCGCATACTTTGACTTCGCAATAATTTATGTAAAGGGACAAACAAAAAGTTTGAACTCAGCAGTTGGTGTGAAGTATGCAGAACATAAACATTCATCGTGTTGAAATGTTTGCTGCATCGAGTAATAGACCTAATTGTTATGCGTTCTTTGCATAAACTGCTCCAAGACATAAACACGAGGTCGTGACCGCGCACAGTCGTTGGTCCGCCCGCTCATTCCAGCCACGAACTCAACAACAGATTTAAATTAACTCTCGTAATGAATAATTATCATAAAACTTATCGGTCTACTTCAGTCCATTTTAAGTTCGCTACGGCAAGTTTTCCTAGGGAGAGAGTAATATTGATAAGCAAAAAAACACCTTGATTTTAAGCATTTAACAAACCCGTAATTTTCTGTAGAATAAAAACATACGGATATTTTTAATAGGTCGCTAGTTGGCACTCCAAGTACTTTCTTTTGATTGCATTTCCACTTCGAAAATTTTTTAAAGTGACCACGATTTTGTCTATACTTACATTTGTAATAGGATTAGCCTTACTTACTTACTTACTTACTTACTTACTTACTTACTTACTTACTTACTTACTTACTTACTGGCTTTTAAGGAACCCGGAGGTTCATTGCCGCCCTCATAAGCCCGCCATTGGTCCCTATCCTGAGCAAGATCAATCCATTCTCTAACATCATATCCCACCTCCCTCAAATCCATTTTGATATTATCTTTCCATCTACGTCTCGGCCTCCCTAAAGGTATTTTTTCCCTCCGGCCTAACACTCCATATGCATTTATGGATTCGCCAATACGTGCTACATGCCCTGCCCATCTCAAACGTCTGGATTTAATGTTCCTAATTATGTCAGGTGAAGAATACAATGCGTGCAGTTCTGTGTTGTGTAACATTCTCCATTCTCCTGTAACTTCATCCCTCTTAGCCCCAAATATTTTCCTAAGCACCTTCTTCTCAAATACTCTTAATCTCTGTTCCTCTCTCAAAGTGAGAGTCAAAGTTTCACAACCATACAGAACAACCGGTAATATAACTGTTTTATAAAGTCTAACTTTCAGATTTTTCGACAGCAGACTGGATGATAAAAGTTTCTCAACCGAATAATAACAGGCATTTCCCATATTTATTCTGAATAGGATTAGCCACCGATTTAAATGTATTATTTTATTTTATTAAAATATTTTCATAGAAATTGTAATAACTTTGAAAGGTATATACATAAATATAGAACTAAAAATATGAATTCTCTGCGTTTGTCTGAACCAAAATGTAAAACCAATGCAGCTTTTTTTATCATAGCATGAGTCAAGGTCCCAGATTATTAAATAAATTTTATTCCAATAATATTTAAACCACGAATCCTCTCCAAATTAATAAAAGAATGTGTATTGGATTTATAGTTTGGGTTTAAAGATATTAAACACTATTTAATCTGTATTCACTCTCAATTTTAATTTTATTTTTGTCTGTATTGGAATCCCCTCCTGAGCACGAGTCTTACCCATTCAGGAGTGGGCTAGTTTATCTTACATTGTATTTATTAATTTGTATTCATTTCAAACTTACTAGCAATAATAATAAATAAATATTATTATTATTATTATTATTATTATTATTATCATCGTCATCATCATAAATACAATAGTTATTGACGCAATTGCAATGATAGTAACGAATTAAGTAAAATGTTATTGAAGCAAGGAAAAACAAGATTTTATACCTAAAAGAAAATATACAAAGTGTAATAATTGAAGACCTCCCAGGAATATAATAATAATAATAATAATAATAATAATAATAATGATTTATTTTAGCTGGCAGAGTTAAGGCCGTAAGGCCTTCTCTTCCACTCAACCAGCAAAAAGTGTATATACATATGCATGAACTTACAAAGAATCCAACAATTTGATTTAGATGAGAGTTACATGTATACAAAAGTTATTTACAAATTAAACAACAAAATACTATGATCTATTAATTAAACACTGAAATAAACTGTGTAGCAGAATTAAACTAAAATACATAGAATGTTAATATATTTCAAATAATATTAGATAATAGAAAGAGATTATTACGAGACAATTAAAATACAGCACAATCAGGATGATGTCTAAAGAAAAAAGTAACAATGTAGTCAGTGATAGTTTAAATCAGTATGATTGGAGTGAAATGCTAATAAGGTTATCTTTTAAGCTGTTCTTAAAGGTGTTTATTGTCTTGCAGCCCCTAATACTTTGTGACAAGGAATTCCATTGACGCGAGGTGGATATTGTAAAAGATGATGAATAACAAGATGTTCTATGAAGAGGTATACTTAGCGTGCCACAGATAAGTGATCTGGTATTTACGTCGTGGTTAGAGTATAGATAAGAGAAACGAGACGAAAGGTAATTTGGTGTTGAAGTGTGCAGAATTCGAAAGAGTAAAGACAAAGAGTGTAAAGTTCTACGTTCTTTAAGTCGGAGCCACGAGAGATTAGCGAAGGACGGTGATATGTGATCATACCGTCGGATGTTGCACACGTATCTGACGCACATATTCTGAGCTCGCTGTAACTTGACTGACAATTCAGAACTTAGGTCACTTAACAAGGGTGTAACCAGAAAATATATTATAATTACAGTAATACACGTTTCAGGAGAAACGAAAATAATTTCAGGGGCATATTTCCTTAGGCATATTTACTAGCAGAACCATTAGACTAATCAGGGATACAAGTTTATTCAGCTATTGGCTGCATTCCTTTATTGCTATAAATGTAAACTTAATTTTTTTTTCCGTCTAAGTGACATATTACATTAATTTCATGTTACATCCTTTTTCTGGTTAGGTCTTTTTTATTTTAGTAGGCTATTTTACGATCCTTTATCAACATCTTAGGTTATTTAGCGTCTGAATGAGGTGAAGATGATAATGCCGGTGAAATGAGTCCGGATCCAGCATCGAAAGCTACCCAACATTTGCTGATATTGGGTTGAGGGAAGACTCCGAAAAAACCTCAACTAGATAACTTGTCCCGACCGGGAATCGAACCCGGGCCACTTGATTTCACGGCCAGACGCGCTAACCGTTACTCCACAGGTGTGGAATAGGTTAGGTGTTAAGTTATCAACAAGTATAATAATATAAATATGTCAGCAATTTTAGATAGTGAGATGCGTATCCCCTGGGAGTACGCGTACCATAGATTGAATACCACTGCTCTAGTTTATCCAATGGCGGGAACTTTGCGTCATTCACGCAAAAATCGCACTCTAGATGTGATTTCTGGGATTAGATCTTTTTGCCGCTGTAACCTTCCCCTCGCACCATAGGGGCTATTCCATCTCAAATCGACCGGAATATAGAGAAAATTGACCTTGCAATTTTTAAATACAGTGAAACTTTTTCTGTCCGTTGATAACTGTGATACATTGCTTTGTGCAACGTTTGAGGCAACAGAACGTCATAGTGTTTAAATTAATAATATTTAAATTTATCGTATATTCATAAAATTAGCAACTTTAAACTATTGTGGCTCCGAAACCCTTTCACCCAATGATCGAAATCATGGTTTATTTTGATGCTGAGAAATTTAGATTTTTCTTGATTCAGACGCCTTTGCCCACGAAAAAAATATTTTTAAAATATACTCGTATGGTTAGATTCCGCATTGAAAGTGCAAATAAACACATATTTTTTACTGGTGCGCCGTTGATAAGAAAGTATTGAAAATATCAAATAAAGAAAATAAATAGTACGCGCGTGAACTAACCAGCTGACTGTGAGACGGGAGCTAGCCGAGACAAGCAAGGCCAGGAGACAAACATGTGATGTTTCGTCTAGTAGCGCATAGCTGGGCTAGCTTTATCACAGGTTTTCATAAACACAGGAGTAAAATGACGCCCAACCCTCGCTTATCTTCAGCTCTCGGCCAGTGCGTGCGGTACTGCGCCGTTCGAGTCTAGGCGTGTGAAAATAATTTATTTAATACCCTCGAAACTTATTGCCGAGCCACTAAGCAAACAATGCCGAATCCCTCTTAATAATGCAAGGTTTTTTCTCAATATTTTTTACATTTTTACAAATTGGCAAAAACCTTAAAGTAAGTAAAATCAGATTGTCTGTCTCTCTGTATACAATAAAAATAAGGATTATTTCTTAACATAACCTACCAAATGTCAGCTTCAAAATAAGCTCCCGTTCAATGTTCTGCAGTAAGAGTTCTGAGCGCTGAAAGAGGCTAGTTTTTATAAAATACGCTAAATTTGTCGCTCAATAATACGAAAACCGTTTGACTTTCGATAGTATATTTTTGAAAATATACTCTCCTCAGCACCTTGTATAAATAGGGAAACAAGTAGTGTATTAAAAAAATGCGAGGTTTTTTACTGATCGATTTCATATGGAATAGCCCATAGGAAGCTGTCTACATAGCACTCCAAGATTATTAATAAAGCAGTGATGTAATGTTGGTAAAAAAATGAGAGTACCTTGAAAACTTGCTATCAAGTACAGGCCTTTGTCCACAACAAATTCCATTTAGGTTGGCCGGGATTCAAACCTGAGTTACCAACATGGCTTGATTTAATATGTTGAACTCGAGCACAGTGTGCGAAATGAAGTGCATTTCCATTTTGTTTCATAGTTACCAACTTCAGTCGGTCATAATGAGTTGAGACTGAATGAATTTTGTTTTTGAGTCGACGAGGGGAGGGGAATAAAATGGAAGGGCTTAAACCTTTCGTTCAAACATTTCACACAGCGCGATAAGCATGCGAACATTCACAAAATGTTGAAAATTGAGCTCTAAATTCTCTGTAAAACAAATTGCATTCGCATTACATGCGCACGTGCTTTCAAATCCAGCTTAAACTTGCTGGTCATATTTTCGTGAAATGTTAGCGAGGAAGTTGGTATTAAAAACGCGTCCGCTGTTCAAATGTAAGTTAAAATCGGACGGATATCACGACCGCAGAGATTTTCTCTTTGTTTGACTGACGCTGATCAAGGTCCCATTCGTGAATACAGATGACATTGATGAGGTATCTTTTGTTATAAATTGTGAGCGACGTAGACCCGCAACTACCACCTACCAGAGCGCAGTTGTTTAGAATGTTGAATAATGGACGTTTGTTTTGTGTTTCTGTTTTGTTTGAAACAATTTTTTGCCCCCTCTTGTTCAAGTCAATATACATAGAGCCGGCATTGTTTCGTTATGCCGTGTGTGTGTGTGTGTGTGTGTGTGTGTGTATGTGCGCGCGCGAATATAATATTTGTATTATTATAAATAAATGATTTTGAAAACAAGTAGAACTAAGAGAACACATGAACATTATCTTCAACAAATATAACTCATTGTGATTACATTGCGATGTATAGAATAACAAGATTTTAAGGATGTGTGCGACTCTTTTGTGTGAAATTCCACAACTTTCCTAGTAGGGATGGGCAGAAATAACCAGTTATTTTCAGGCGTTAACCTGTTAATTAACGGTTATTTTTGCTTGCCGGTTTAACCTAAAAACCCGTTATTTTCCTCAATAACTGAATAACCGATTATTTTTTCTAATACACCGAATCAAATAATGTATTTTAAGTTCAGCTCTGATTTAATGTCATTCGAACATTGTGTCTTTTTTATTATTTTAAACGTAGAATAAATATGGCAATGCCTGTTGTCATTCGGTTGAGAAGCTTTTGTCATCTAGTCTGCTGTCAAGAAGTCTGAAAGTTAGAATTTATAAAACAGTTATATATATATATATATATATATATATATATTTATATTACTTTAGTAGATTATTTTACGACGCTTTATCAACATCCTAGGTTATTTAGCGTCTGAATGAGATGAAAGTGATACTGCCTGTGAAAGGAGTCCGGAGTCCAGCACCGAAAGTTACCCAGCATTTGCTCATATTGGGTTGAGGGAAACCCCCGGAAAATACCTCAACCAGGTAACTTGCCCCGACCGGAATCGAACTCGGGCCACCTGGTTTCGAGGCCAGACGCGCTAACCGTTACTCCACAGGTGTGGACTAAAACAGTTCTATTACCGGTTGTTCTGTATGGTTGTGAAACTTGGACTCTCACTTTGAGAGAGGAACAGAGATTAAATGTGTTTGAGAATAAGGCTCTTAGGAAAACATTTGGGGCTAAGAGGAATAAAGTTACACAACGCAGAAATGCACGGATTGTATTCATCTGAAATAATTAGGAACATTAAATCCAGGCGTTTGAGATGGCCAGGCAAGTAACACGTATTCAAATAGAGTGTTAGTTGGGATGCCTGAGGAAAAAAAACCTTCGAGGAGGCCGAGACGTAGATGGGAGGATACTATTGAAATGGATTTGGAGGTGAGATATGATGGTAGGGACTGGATTAATTTTTCACAGGATAGGGACAGATGGCGGGCTTATGTGAGGGCGGCAATGAACCTCCGGGATCCTTAAAAGCTGTATATAAGTGAAAATTAATGTTTCAAAATACATCTTAATGAAAAACAGTTAAAATGACAAAACGTAAAAATCGGCAATTTTGTCGGCAAATTATTAATAAAAACTCCAGAAAAATCGTTGGTCGCTATTTCGTAATTTTTGTCGTTATACATCCCCTCGAAACCTTTAGATCTAGCAACTTGTCGCTAAAGTTGACAACATTGCCATCGTCGCTCTATTGTGTGGTAGGTAGCCTTTAGACCACGACGTCACGGCGCGGCACAATGGTGATAATAATTTTCTATGTGATTACTGATTACGAATTCAGAAGTATAGTCACGAAGCTTGAGTTGTGAGAGTGCTGGAAACAATAGACTGTGCCGGTACTATTTCGCATTGTCTGTAATGAGGCGATAGTAGCGACCCTAGTGGTTAGCAACTATCTGTGGATGCATATTTACTACGTATTGAGCTTCGTGATTGTACAGGGACATCATTTTATTTTTACTAACATTTTTAATATTAACCTGGCTATACCTTTGGATCAACACCGTTTGCTACCTCCTTTCACGATTGGAGTTCGATGATACCGGCGTAATATACAAACAAATCACTTTACTATATATAGGAGGGAAGAAAAGTAGTTCATCCATTTACGTAAACTAGGAAATACGCGATTTTGAGTTTGATAATTTTCATTAGGTTTTTGTTTAATCAAAATACAGCACAGTATTAACAATGAGTGTTTTTACTCACGAACTGAGCTATTCATTCAGACGTATTCATTATGCAGTGTATATTATACCGTCTATAGCACATTAGCGTACGATATAGAGAATGAAGTTAAATTGAAGAATAATCATAATATGGATATTTAAACACATTTTTGATAATGGTGGCCGTTCATTTCGATACAGGCTTCAGTTCTAATGTGCATATTATCGCACTATAGACTATTGTACCTAATCCCAATTATCAGTTTCGTTCTTCGTACTAGTAACTCATGTTGAAATAATTCTGTACCTACTATATGAAAGATTACCTAACGTACTGTAAATTCAATCTTCACTTCTGCCCGTTCCGAAAAAATAAAATTACTCAGACATGCTATCTGCTGTCCGTGCAAGTGGTTATGTCGTAGGATCGTAGAAAGGAAGGAAGTCAGGTGACAGTTAATTACTCAAGGAGGCCCGTTTATTTAAGTTATTTTAAACAGTTGTATTATATTACGTAGACGTCCAATTCCTAACAGAAATTAATGTTCTCAGAAAAGAGCTAAGACGGCCCAGCCACTAGCTGGCGAATAAAAGCTGGTGGAGGAAACCGGGATACGACGTAGGCAAATGGACGACAGTACCTGTGCGAAAATGATTCAATATTGAAAGCTCTTTCGTCAATGGAAAACGTGAACATATTTTTGGAACGTACTGTTTACTATCACCTTACGGCTACTATGTCTGTATATGCGGTCTTGCATCTGTGTGGAGGACGGTTGAACTTCATTAGTAGAAGGGGTGTAGTGAAGTACATTCAAAAACTCGGGCACAATAAAAATTGAAGTAAAAATAAAATGATGTTCCTGTATATAGTAGACTGTGATGTTATTGTAATGTGTGTAACAATTTTTTTTCTGTCCTATCTGTTAATGGGCATGCAGAATTTCCGTGACGCTCGTTCCCGGCACACTTACCTGTGTCTGTCGTGCTTCTGCAATTTGCTTCCGGGTAGCAGATTAGCAAGCGGATTGCATATGAGATGAAGGCAGTTTGCGAACCAAATGTGACATATGAGAGACAGTTTTTATCTGCGCGGGTTGATGACCGCCCCGGCGCGGCGGACGACGCTACGCTGTATCAAGGCCGCTAGCGGCGCCTTCGAATTCAGGCCACTGCCGTTGATACTGCGTGTCTTTGATGTAACGCAAGCAGACTACGGAACCAGCTGATCGTGCGTGGCACACCATGTAGACACTCTCTATCTCCCTTCAGCTCTGGCTATCTTGAAGCTGCCCGCATCTTATTGACCACATGAGCACAGAGTCCTGCCACGTGTGATTGTCTCTTGTTTAAAGATTTGGAGACAATGATGATATTGATAAGAATAAATGATTCATTGACCTGCTTTGGTATCACCAAGTCTGGATTGCTTAAAAAGAGGAGCGTTTTTGGAAAAGTCGATAGATGCAGAAATTTTAGAAAGTGAATTACATATAGATATCGTATGTTTTCTACCTCCGGAATCGATCTTTGAAATCAGATTTACTAAAACTTGATTCATACCGTATGTCGAGACTACCAAACATTCCAGGTTTTTTTCAAAACTCGATAGATCCTGTCACTTAGTGTAATTTCTGTAAAATCTTGATTTCTGCATCTATCGACTTTTGAAAAAAACGCTCCTCAATTATATCTCCATCATCTTTGTTGGCGTTCAATACTCTCTTCAGTAGATATGGGACGACAAGTTGGGAATTGACCAACATCCTCCCTTGATCATCCTACATTCCCCTTGTTCTCTTCGTGCTTCCTTTGTTCTCTTTACGTTTTCCTGCTCTCCTTCTCTTCTCGTTATTCTCCATCTCTTCCCTGTTCATCTTGTATTCCCCTTGTTCTTGTTGTATTCCACATATTCTCATTGTGTTGTCATTCTTGTCCTTGCATTCCCCTTGTTCTTGTATTTCCCTTGCTCTCGTATTTCCCTTGCTCTCCTAGTCTCCACTTTTTTATCCTTCCATTTCCCTTGCTTTATGTTCCCTTTGTTTTCTATTGTATTTTCCTTATTCTCATGATCTGCACTTTTTTTTCCTTGTATATTCCTCTTATTTTCGTGTTCCCTTGTTCTCCTTGTATTCTCGTTATTGCACTTCAGCCACCGGGGTAGCTCAGTCGGAAGCGCGTTTGCCTGCCGATCCATAGTTGCGCTGGGACTTGCCTTCGATTCCCTCTTGGGCTGATTATCTGTTTGTTTTTTTTTTAAGTTTTCCCCAACCGTAAGGCGAATGTTAGGTAACCTATGGAGAATTCTCGGTATCATCTCGCCATATATCTCACTATCACCAATTACATTGACGCTAAATAACCCAGTAGTTGATACAGCGTCGATAAATAACCAAGTGAAAAAATAATTGTTCTCATTGTCTTCTTCTTGTTTACCTTGTCTTACTCCTGCTCGCCTTGTATTCCCCTTATTCTCCTTGTATTCCCATCTTATATTCACCATGTTCTCCTGTTCTCAACGTTCCCCTTGTATTCGCTTTGTTCCCCTTGTCTTCCCATTGTACTCATTGCATTCCCATTGTTTCCACTGTTTTTCTCTTTTTCTCCATGTATTTTCTTTGTTCTCTTTGTATTCCCCTTGTTAACTTTGTATTCCTCTTGTTCTCCTGTTTTCCTTCTCCTTATATTCCCCATGTCCTTCTTGTAATCCCCCTTTCTCCTTGTCTTTCCCTTGTCTTTGTCTTTTCATTATTCTCAGTTTATTCCCCTTGTTCTCATTGTACTCCCATAGTTTTTCTCTTTCTCTCCTTGTAGACTGTTCCCTTTGTTATGTTTGTATTCCCCTTGTTATCTTTGTATTTTTCTTGTTCTGTTTCCCTTGTTTTCCTTATATTCCCCTTGCACTTGCATTCCCCTTTTTCTCCTTGTCTTCCCCTTGTTGTCTTTGTATTGCCCTTATTCTCCTTGTATTACCCTTGATGTCATTGTATTTCCCTTGTTCTCCCTGTCTTCCCCTTGTTGTCTTTGTATTGCCCTTATTCTCCTTGTATTACCCTTGATGTCATTGTATTTCCCTTGTTCTCCCTGTCTTCCCCTTGTTGTCTTTGTATTGCTCTTATTCTCCTTGTATTACCCTTGATGTCATTGTATTTCCCTTGTTCTCCCTGTCTTCCCCTTGTTGTCTTTGTATTGCCCTTATTCTCCTTGTATTACCCTTGATGTCATTGTATTTCCCTTGTTCTCCCTGTCTTCCCCTTGTTGTCTTTGTATTGCTCTTATTCTCCTTGTATTACCCTTGATGTCATTGTATTTCCCTTGTTCTCCCTGTCTTCCCCTTGTTGTCTTTGTATTGCTCTTATTCTCCTTGTATTACCCTTGATGTCATTGTATTTCCCTTGTTCTCCCTGTCTTCCCCTTGTTGTCTTTGTATTGCTCTTATTCTCCTTGTATTACCCTTGATGTCATTGTATTTCCCTTGTTCTCCCTGTCTTCCCCTTGTTGTCTTTGTATTGCTCTTATTCTCCTTGTATTACCCTTGATGTCATTGTATTTCCCTTGTTCTCCCTGTCTTCCCCTTGTTGTCTTTGTATTGCTCTTATTCTCTTTGTATTACCCTTGATGTCATTGTATTTCCCTTGTTCTCCTTGTCTTCGCCTTGTTCTTTTTGTATTCCCCTTGTTTTCTGCGCCTGCCCTTGCTCTTCTTGCTTTCCTCTTGTTTTCTTTGTAATGTCATGTCTTGCTTTCCCCGTCTCCTTTAACAAAATAAGATTTATTAATTTTTTTATTTAAATATATACAGAATACAGAATATGATTACAATAGAAATAGAAATAAAATAATACAATCATTATAAAAAAGAAGATACAGTAAACATTTACTCGTATATGGTTAAGTACTCTTTGTCTTTTGTAGCAGTTCACGAAGGGTGATAAGATTTCTAAATTAAATAATAATAATATAACAAAATTTGAAGACCGAATGAGCAGCGCTCGTGTTCGGTCGCAGTTCAGATATATTATTAATAGGCCTATAAGAGGATATACAAAGTAAAATAAAATAGGAACTAAAATTAAAATTACAGCTACAGTGAAATTATATAATATAAGAGAGAAGGATTTGATTGCCATCATCAGCCGTCCAGTGAGGGTGACCACAAGGATCCAGAATACAGAGAAAAGTAGTTCTAATATAACGAAGAAAAAAGATTAAGAAAAGAAAAGTAGAAAGAGAATAGGAGAAACAAGTAGAGAATAGAACGGGAAGAAACGAAACGGACAGAAAATGAGAAAAAAGGAGTTGAGGGGCAATGGGAAAAAAGGAATAAGAAAAGGATGAGAGTAGAGAACAATGGAGAGGAAGAGGAGAAGAAAGAAGCAAAAGAATATAAATCGCTTTGCTACAACTAAGTAAATTACAGGGATTGAAATGAAGACAAATTAGTGGAGCGCACGGCGTGGAGATCTGATGGAGCTAGAGGAAGTGGCACCAGGAGGACTTCACGGTGTGTAGGCCTGCTCTTCACCTGCCGCGGACTTCGGCACGCATGACGGGCACAGTTTTGGTGGGAAAGCCTCCTAGCAGCGCATAATAAGACGTTGATGTATGTTGCCCCACGTCAAGGAACCGCAACCACTCGGATATCGTGAATATTTTAATTGGTACCGCTGTTACTGCCAGTCCGTTACAGCCTGTGACATTTCTTTTCCTCACATGTTAGGAGTATACAGTGGAATATTCAATTTCCGTAACCCTTCTTCCCTGTAATTGGGTATTTCCTTTGAGCTGATTTCTTTGCAGATCATTTTGTCACAGTAAATACGTAACTGCAGTCAATAAGTTACAATTTTCTGTGTTGCGTACTATGCGTTTTTCTGCTTCTCTTTCATGTTCAACGTATTTTAACATATAAGGAACTCATAGTCCCGAGCCGTAGCTTCGTGGTCTAAGACATCATGCTTTGGATTAGTGTTACGTAATGGGCGTTGGTTCGTGTCTTCATGCAGGAAGAAATTTCTCATGAAATTCGTCCACTGTATGGGACCGGTACCAACCGGTATCCAGATGAATTTGGAAGCTGCAGTAGATAGCGTTGGATAATCGTTCACCTCTGTTCTGTATCGGATTATTATTATTATTATTATTATTATTATTATTATTATTATTATTAGTGATCAGATTAATCTTGCTTAGGATAGGGACCATTGGCGGGCTTATGTGAGGACGGCAATGAACCTTCGGGTTCCTTAAAAGTCAGTAAGTAGTAATAATAATAATAATAATAATAATAATAATAATAGCATCATGACACAATTAACGGGTGAAATTTGTTGTCAGTGGAAGTAATTTCTGTTTCTTTTTTGCTCTTCTTAACCTTCCCTGTTAGTCCGACTTCTGCATGAGTGCGAGTAGGGGAAGGAGATTTATTTGAACGTACAAGATTCTCACAAATGCAGGCCTCCCTGGTCATGACGCAGGGCCACCGCAGAGAAATCACAGAACAAACGCAAGACGGACGAACGCCCAGTTCTGTGGAGGGAAGATAAATTTCTTCCATTAGCCAAGCCGGGAATGGAACCTCTGACCGCTTGTTTGGGAAGCGCACAGAGCTACAGCGGCGGATGTGATATGAAAATAAAAATTTCTGCAATAGCCGACGCTCGTCCCCACTAGCAATACAGGTCGTGCCGTCTTGTGCGTTTAGTAATAAAACTGCATAGCTATCGGTAGCTGGAATCGTAGTGCCTGTGGGGCTACTTGGTTACGTGCTTGCGTGAAGGGAACGCCTAGACCGTGTCCGCACGTGTATTGCGATAGGGGATGCTGGCTGACCCATATTCCGGAAGAATCTATTTGTGGCGATATCATGTCCAGTGCGGGTTATCGGCATTCACTTTTTTGTCTTGTATATATTATTTTTGTCTCACGATAATCTAGGCCGCTTGCTGTCAAACTTTGGAATGCATCCTATCCACCAAGTTGGATCTTGAGTTATTTATGACGGGTTACGCTTTCTACGTATTTATATTAGGTTGTGATAATGGAGGACTTCAGTGCCAGTAATCTATAAAACGTGTCACAATGTGGCACCTACTTTACGATTTTTCAATAATTCATTGTCATTACAACAACTGTTTCATCATTAAATCTCAAGTAATTAATTCTAGTACTGGTTACTGCCATGAAGAATGTTCCGAAATGCAATAAATAAGTATATCTAATGAGTTAATAAATTTGTCTGGATGTAACGTGAATTACTTTGGAATGACCCTATTACTGTTTATAGAACCGCTGCATACATAATTCATCACCATTCACAATCTCGCTATCGCTCTTGTGGAATACCCTACCCAGTGACATCAGAGAGTGCTAGAATGTAACAGTATCACTTCATATATTAAGCAGTTAATATATTACATTATTACTTTTTGTGCGTATTATTATTATTTTGTCTTTGTACTTGTTTTTTACCTCCCCTCTTTTTGCGTTTTTTTTTTTTGTATTTGCATTTGTGATTTTATTTCTTCTTTCTACATTTGTTATTTTTGTATACAGTCGAGTCTCGATTATACAAATTTCCAATAAGGTACTCACCCTCTCTTAATTTGTAATTTTCCTTTAAAATTTCTGATTCTCTCATTTTTTTTTGTCATCCGAAAGCTTGAACCTTTTAGTTTTCAAATATATGTCAGTTTTGTCTCCATGTTGTTCGGTTAATTAATTAGCTGTGTTTTATTGACCGGAAACACCCTTTTTAACAGGAAGTGCGCTACTGCAAGTGCCAATCCGTCACATTCTGTCAATTTTATATATTTTTCTTGTAATAACAATTCGAATTTAGCGGTAAAGTTTGACTGTATTATTTTTCAAACAGAAAGCTATGTGTTTGGTTTACAATTTTTCATACCCTCAGGATGTAGATGATTTTTTGCCACGCTCAGTTTTACAGCATTTTACAACACTAATATTAACACAAAGTGCACTTAGAATTGAGATATTTTCATCATTCTTACACCAAAATGGAGCTGATTAATGTAGCTAAGTGCCAAACTACAAATTGCTTAAGAAAGTTGATTTAAAACTCCAAGATCTTAAATTTTTATTTTTATGTTTAAAATTAAAAAAAAATAAAATGACATCTTTCGTTAATGAGATAAGATAGGGAAAAACTGTTTTCACAGCTTATTTCGTGTTCTTTTAGGAGTAAGAGAGTGAAAGAAATTTTGTTCTAACATAAAAGCTCTGAGCCAAGGACTAAAACAAGCAAATTTCAGCTTTCGCTTTAAAAAGTTGCCTCCCTACTGTCCTTTCAAAAGTATTTGAGGGGTTTATTTTGTGTGAAAATACTTTATTTTGTGTGAAAATACTTAATATTGTGTGAAGTAATCAGGAAAAAAAAGTTTTTAAATTTGAATAAAAACTGCAAATTTTTCTCCCAAGGGTACATACATAAGTACTTTATCTGAGGTTCCATGTTATCCGAGCCCGATCCAAGAAAAATACTGTAAATACTACATAGTATTGCTTGTTAGTTGCTTTCTTTAAATGTATACTTACAGAGTTCATGTTAACCTGATTTGTTCATTCTATTTAGTCTGTTAAGTAAAGATTTTGCCTAATTTCTAATGAAAACACAATTTTTTCTGTAACCATCCATTTTAACCGACTTTTTGCTTATCTGAGGTAGTCGTGGTCCACATTAACTCGGATAATAATTTGAGACTGATGTAACTGTATTCTGGCAGTGTGGTGGAGAAGGCCTGATGGCCTTAACTTCAACAGATTAAATAAATAAAATAATAACAATAATACAAAAGTGATGACCTTCCGAGGGAAAAATCCAGTGAGATCAAAAATAATAATAGGGAAAACCCCAATAGAGCAAATATCACATTTTCAGTATCTGGGATGCTACATAAGCTATGAGAAAGATAAAGATTTGTATATCAAACTGTCAAAATTCCAGGCTATAAACGGGACCATCAAAAGGACTCTAGGAAGAAAAACAAGAAAATAAACAAAATTAAAACTTCATAAAATATTATCAATACCAACACTACTTTTATGGAAGTGAGACATGGATAATGGGCGCAGAAAATAAAAGAAAAGTACAGACTGCCGAAATGAAATTCCTACGATATGTGAATGGAAGTAATATCATGGACAGAATACAGAATGTAGAAATAAGAAAAAATTTGCAGATACAAAGTATGGAAGAAAAAATCCATGATTATAAACATAAATGGACAGAACATCTATTCAGAATGGATGACAGCAGATTGCCTAAGTTAGCCTTAAATTACAATCCTAGAGGCAAGCGTGAGGTGCGAAGACCCTGGAAGAGATGGACACCCTGCTGAGACATCGCCGGAACAGGCCGAAATGGCCTAATCCATGACGTTGATGATGATGAATAACAATAATAATAAATATTATGAGGATATACCTAAATGAAATCTCTATCCTCTCTCAGCTTTGCATCAAGGGGGACTATATAGTCTACTTTAAAATAAACTTGTTCACACCAACAAATCTGACAGAATCTGCAAAGAATCGAACTCTGGTTTTCTTTTTTGAGAAGCGTTGAGCTAACCAAATGACCTGGAGTTGGAACTCCTCCTGGAGAATCTGTGTAATATCCCTTGTTGTCCGACTCCCCTTGCGAAGCTCCTTGGACGGACGTTGAGTCCATTCATCACTTGGACGTAGGGCCTCTACCAACCGCATTCAGACACGGACATACATTCATGTCGCCGGTGGCACCCACTATTTATCATATATGAAGTTCTGGCTGTGGTCATTGTTTCTTGGCAGGCGGAAGGCTTTCCACCACAGGGACTTGGGTTCGAAATATCGCCAGTGTAGGGGGGGAGGGTTGCCAAAGGCGCTGTAGCTAGGATTTGTCCGATTACTTCATTGTTTTGATAATAGGCTATTATCATTACTATTATTATAATCATAATCATCATCAAATGAAGACAAAATATAATAGTTTACAATTCATGTTGGAAAATGTTCAACTAAGCCTCGTATTAATAACAAATATCAAAATATGATTAATTATTATTCAGTCAATATGGCTTAAGCATTGCATTACATATGAAATAAAAACATACGAGATAATTATATTGATGTGTTACATCCTATTTAATCTTGATACAAACGTTTTCGCCCCTAATGGGGCATCTTCAGGTACAAATATAAGTATAATCTAAAATCAATTACAATACAAGCTTACATTTAAAACTACCTTGACTAGAATAAAATATGACATGGTGACTATGTTATCTATATCAACATTAATTGTCCTGTCAAAATTAAAAACGAATTCATTTTAAAACAATGTGAATGTGCTTAGCCATGCTAAGTAGATCCCTTGTATGGTATCTCAAATGCATTTAACATTTTACGAGAATTCCAATTGCTCCACGAAATTAGCTTCACATGCTTTATGACTCCACATTTGATAATATTAGATTTTAATTTATATAGTTTTAGTACTTTAATGATTTTATTGACAACACAGTACATTTGAGATACCATACAAGGGATCTACTTAGCATGGCTAAGTACATTCACATTGTTTTAAAATGAATTCGTTTTTAATTTTGACAGGACAATTAATGTTGATATAGATAACATAGTCACCATGTCATATTTTATTCTAGTCAAGGTAGTTTTAAATGCAAGCTTGTATTGTATTTGATTTTAGATGATACTTATTTGTACCTGAAGATGCCCCATTAGGGGCGAAAACGTTTGTATCAAGATTAAATAGGATGTAACACATCAATATAATTATCTCGTATGTTTTTATAAGGAAGAGCGGGAGACAGGAAAGGTCACGAGATAGCTTGAATGATATTCAAGAGTACAGTCGGAAGAGAAATGACATCGATAGAATCAGTCTTGCGTTGTGATAGTTAGGCCTACATTATGACTTCAGTTTGTTCCATTGCATGTGAATACGTGTCTTGTATCGCACTGTATTATTATTTCATTCATAAATATATGTTGCGCGTTTAATTAGCTTGGAATTTTTCTCTTGCTACGTTCTTTATTTCCACAGCGATGTCCTCATTTGTTCATTTTCTTGGAAGAGACAGTACTTGCATTGGTACGTCCCTCTCGCCCCCTCGGCGTGCCTACATACAAACGTCAAAACAGACAGCAACGCCACCATTGCTTTTCGGTAATCATTCCCTGCGCTAGATATATAATATTATCTTGATGGTGAAGCCTTCAAAATGCTGAGTACAGTCTTAGGAAAATGTTTTGTCGCACAGTTACTTTGTAGGGGAGAGTCGGGTAGTATCGGACATCGGGTAATGTCGGACAGTGAGTTTCTTTCATCTACCACACGATGATAGTACCTGATTGACGTGGTTACGTTTCTGTGATGTCGCATAGAGAAACGTAACCATGTCATTCAGGTACTACCATATGGTTGTAGATGAAAGAAACGCACTGTCCGATACTACCCGACTCTCCCCCAAGTCTCAGAAAGGAGTCAGTGCGCATGATCAGAGGACGAGCGACCTGGTTCACAAGAGAAGGATAGTTAAGGTAATAAAATTAGTTTTGTTTCGTTGTATGTCTGATCATGCGCACTGTCTTCTTTCTGGGACTTACAAAGTACCTGTGCGACAAAACTTTTTTCTGAGACTGTACATTAAATTCAAATACCTGTGTATATGTTCCTTCATATAAAGAGTATAGGGAGAAAAACCTGATGTCCCGATTTACTGTTTTTACAGGAGAGCAAGTTAAAAGTTTCAATACCCATTATATATATATTTTTTTTTTTTGGTAGGTTATTTTACGACGCTTTATCAACATCTAGGTTATTTAGCGTCTGAATGACATGAAGGTGATAATGCCGGTGAAATGAGTCCAGGGTCCAACACCGAAAGTTACCCAGCATTTGCTCATATGGGGTTGAGGGAAAACCCCGGAAAAAACCTCAACCAGGTAACTTGCCCCAAACCGAGAATCGAACCCGGGCCACCTGGTTTCGCGGCCAGACGCGCTAGCCGTTACTCCACAGATATGGACCCCATTATATCCTATTGTCTTTGGGTTATCATTCTTCAAATTTCTTTGGACTAACGAGGTTGTTATTCGGTACAGTAAGCTATGCAAATCTACACTACCTAAGCTATTACATGACATCGAAACAGAAAATCGATAATTTTGGACTTACAAAGTTCTTCTCCCATATCACAAGCTCAGCAGCATTTTCTGTTATGCAGCTCTCACAGTTACCGCAAAAAATCTGCCGCCGTTTCTACTACAGAAACTTTTTTCTGAAACCTGTTTGACGTGGAAAATTTTAAAAAATAATGAATACGAGTGCATTTTATGTGTGTCACAAGAGATGTTCAAAGTGTCTTCCTTTTACTTCAATATATTTTAGACATCTCCGAAAATTATTTTGAAATGCTTTACAAATCTCTTGTGATGTATTTGCTTAGTAAGTTTTTGCTTATTGTAAATCTTAATAGCTTCAAATGCAGTGAATGTAAATTGCCATGTACAAGAAAGCTTCTCATACTTTGTTCCCTAGTATGGATGCCGAGCTTTTGTATGTCCTTGAAATATGGACAAGAAGAAGAAAACTTAATGTCATACTTACAAGATACATAACTTAGGTTAAATTGTTACGTACAATACATTTTATATTTTATGGAATCCAAATAAGTTAATTGTATTTATTATTAATTGTCATTATTGAGTGTAATTAGTTACCACTGCCACCGGGTATTTACCCATTTACAGTGTGAAAAAATACATACAATCAAATCTCTTCTTGCTGAATGTTCGAAATGATTTGCCTATTATGTCCCCCCACTTTTGCATAAAACTATTAAAACTCGCTGCAATAGGGTATACACCACTCTCTATAACAATTTTACTAAAGAAAAACGTAATGGATTCCGTGCGTTTGAACCCAGAACCTCCCGAATGCGAGTTAGTGCGTTACCACTGAGGCTCCTCGCTCGATTACTGTTGTCTTGGAGCCGTTAGTTTGTTCCTATTATTTCTTCTTTTTTCCGTAACTGGCCTATTTTCGGATCTGTTCCTACAGAACTCATCAGTCGTTTTTCTCCCACGTTTACTGCCTGTTAATAAGAAGGGATGGAAACGATATTCCTGCCTTGAATTACGTAGGAGTGCGGCCCAATCGCCTCACCATGTGTAGACCTATTGCTGTTACCGATGACCATGCATTAATGACGCAGTATTAATTTCTCGCCGGTAGGAAGCGACACTCCCTATCCTGTGTTTATGTATGTAATTTGACGTCGTTTAATTTGGTTTTAGCACTTAGTCGCCGTGGTAACGATCCTTTGATGAAGGAATAATAATTACAACAAGGAATTCAGCTAAACATGCGTATTTCGCGGTGACCTTGGCTAATTGCAGCCTTCAAGCAACGCCTCGGTAACTTTTTGACGTAGAATTTGCCTTTTCCCGCACCGAGAATGGGCACAAGTTCCGGGATCCGTGGTGACACAAAAAATGACAATTTCAAATAGTCACTGTGAGCACAGCCGAATGCTAATGTTGTTAGTAGTTAGGCTATCAACGGTTTTTAGGATATTCCTACAAATAATTAATGTGATCTGATAGCAACACGTGTCCACGTAACAGTAGCGGTTGGATCGCGAAATAAATTGTGTTATAACTGCACAAGAGATTCAGTAGGCCTAACCTAAAGCGTCTCCTAAGGACATTAGTGGCTGTGTACTTCCCCGTTCCCACTATAGCCTTGCTTCCGACTTGCCTCCACCGCCACTGAATGCACGGTTGCCACGTCTCCTTGCCACATACTTTGCTACCGATCTTCAATTAAATTACGGCTAAACCGTCAATGTAACGCAACAAAGTAATAACGGACATATTTGTTGGTATTTGCTCTACTGTTCTCCAACCAGGAGATTAACCGTGAAAGGAATGTGCTTATTATTGTGTCATCTATTGGAGCGAAGTACTGTAGATAGATAATATTACCTTTATAATGTCAGTTTAAAAAACATGCGCTCTCCTGCATATGTTATTTCCTGTATGGAGAGATTAAAAGACCAGGAGATTAACCGTGATCTAATTTTGTGACTAGGGTAGTATAAGTATGTGTGTATCAGTATTATCGTTTGTGCTTTGAGAGTTAGCCAGTGGAGATGCGTGTACACACGTGTGTGACCTTATGACATCTTATGACATCAACATTCATTCACAGCATTACCCCGCTGCGTCTCATTCCCCTGAGACTTTCTCCCGATTGGAGTACAGTACAAAATTCCTCAACATCACCTCTACAGCGTCTTCCGTTTTCCTGAGCAGCATATTCCAAAATTGAATTTAAAATGCTACTATTCTTAAAATCTGTTCACAAAAGACGACATTCATGTTATACTTTTATGTTGAACTCGCTCTCGTATTCATATCTCAAAAGACCCTATTTCCATCCTGTATTTGAAGAAATTGATCAGAAAAGATTAAAGAGGTATGGACATGTGGGGTAATGTGTATGGTAATGTGTGTATGTGTGTGTATGTATGTATCCACACTGCAAATGGATAAATACCCGGTGGCAATGGTAACTAATTACACTCAATAATGACAATTAATAATAAAGACATTTAATAATAAATTAATAATAGTACTAATAATAACAATATTATAATAATATTAACAAGGAGCACGATCATTTAAAATAACATTTAGCCTACAGTAAATCTAATTTGTAGCTTAACCCTAAGTTCGAACTAAAACCCACGAGTATGATATGTTCATACATGCACAAGTACCTTTCAGCACTACATTCATTTCCCTGTCAACTTACTCACTGCACTGGAACTACGACACATTTCACTGATATTGTCCTGATTTCACTAACACTTCAGAAACATTTTACTGTTCAAATACTTTGCTCTACCACTATAAACTATAAAACTTCACTGACACAAACACACTTGACTGATACGACACACTTATTCACTGATACAACATTTCAAATAACAAAACATCAATTACACCCTGTAAATAGTGTGTATAATATACTACCGTCTATTAGTAAAGTGCTCCGGCCTATTTTTAAATACATTTTTGGTTATTGGTAAAGCCTTTAGTAAGTCTGTAGGTAAAGCATTCCAGTCCCTGATAGTACGATTGAGAAAAGAAAACTTTCCAGTGTCCGTCCTCTGTCTTCTTTCCCTCAATTTATATGAGTGGTCGTTCCTTGAAGAGTAATTTGGCGGCTGCAACCTATTTTTTTATTTCTCTCCAGGCAGGCTCACCTCTGTATGTTTTGAACATTGCGCATAATCGAATTCGCGTTCTCCTGTCCGTGAGTGTGTCCCATTTTAATGTTGAATTATTACGACAACGCTTGAGAGCCCGGTCAAGAACAATAAATTATGGAGCGAAATAGAAGGCAGACGGTAGACCGTCGAAGATATGAATGCATGAGGTGCAGTGTAGTTCATATCATTCATAATTCTCTGCTCAAGGGCAGATTTTTCACAGCATTCTCCAATCTTTCCTATTTTCTGCCTTTCTCTTAGTCTTCACATAGGCCTACTATAGCCTATGTATCTTAATGATGTCTGTTGTCTGACTACTTCTGCCCCGAATTCTTCTCCCGTTCACCATTTCTTCCAGTGCATCCTTCAGTAGGCAGTTTTTTCTCAGCCAGTGACTGAACCAATTCCTTTTTCTCCTTCTAATCAGTTTCAGCATCATTCTTTCTTCACCCATTCTTTCTCGCACAGCTTGATTTGTTATCCTGTCTGTCCATTTCACACGCTCCTTTCTTCTCCATGTCCACATTTCAAATGCTTCAAGTCGTTTCGTCGTAATGCCCATGTTTCTGCCCCATACATTGCCGCACTTCACACAAAGCACTTCACTAGTTTTTTCCTTAGTTCTTTTTTGCAAAGGTCCGCAGAAGATGCTCATTTTTCTCTGCAATGTAGTATATCCTACAAAGCTTGGAATTCGGAAAGAAGCTGTGTAGACAGAGAACTCTGAAAGGAAGAAAATAATTATTTCTTTTGTATTTATATTTGTAGTATTTTTATTTATATTTTTTTCGACTGATGAAAATCTCACAATTGAGGAAACCTCTAATAAATAGAAATACGTCTTTACATAAAATTAATTTTATCCCAGATTCTTTATACCGTTGGGCTCTTCCATATGAAATCGATCAGTAAAAAACCTCGCATTTTTTATACTCTAATTTTTTCCCTACTTATACAAGGTGCTGAGGGGAGTGCATTTTCAAAAATATACTATCGAAAGTCAAACGGTTTTCGTATTATTGAGCGACAAATTTAGCGTATTTTATAAAAACAAGCCTCTTTCAGCGCTCAGAACTCTGGAACCATTTACTGCAGAACATTGAACGGGAGCTCATTTTGAAGCTGACATTTGGTAGGTTATGTTAAGAAGTAATCCTTATTCTTATTGCACACAGAGAGACAGATAATCTGATTTTACTTGCTTTTAGGCTTTTTGGCCATTTTTAAAAATGTAAAAAAATATTGAGAAAAAACCTTGCATTATTAAGAGGTATTCGGCATTGTTTGCTTAGTGGTACGGCAATAAGTTTCGAGGGTATTAAATAGATTATTTTCACACGCCTAGACTTGAACGGTGCAGTACCGCACGTACTGGCCGAGAGCTGAAGATAAGCGAGCGTTGGGCGTCATTGTACTTCTGTGCTTAGGAATACCTGTGATAAAGCTAGCACAGCCATGGCTGCTAGACGACACATTACGTGTTTGTCTCCTGGCCTTGGTTGTCTCGGCTAGCTCCCGTCTCACAGTCAACTGGTTAGTTCACGCGCGTACTATTTATTTTCTTTATTTGATATATTCAATACTTTCTTATCAACATACCATCAGTAAAAAATATGTGTTTATTTGTACTTTCAATGCGGAATCTAACTATATATTTTTAAAATATTTTTTCCTAGCCAAAGGCGTCTTAATGAGGAAAAATCTAAATTTCTCCATTTCCATAAAAAGTAAGAAAATCTGTTTATATGTCAATATAAACTTTAATTTCTCAGCATCGAAATAAACCATGATTTTGTTCATTGGGTGAAATGGTTTCGGAGTTACAACAGTTTAAAGTTGCTAATTTTATGAAAATACGATAAATTTAAATATTTTAAATTTAAACACTATGAAGTTCTGATGCCTCAAACTTTGCACAAAGCATTGTATCACAGTTCTCTACGTACAAAAAAAGTTTCATTGTATTTAGAAATTGTAAGGTCAATTTTCTCTATATTTCGGTCGATTTGAGATGGAATACCTCCGTTACATCTCCTCTGGCATGAGGAACTAAATACAGGAGACAAGAATTTAAATACAAATTATTCCAGCCCGTAACAGTTCCAAAACTGACCATAAGCCCAGATCTCGAGGTGGGGTTCTGGCAACATTCTTTCAGTACAGGAAGGACTCTGGTGGAAGAGGCTGGTCTTAGTGTGACCTTGTACCGGAGGTATGTAGATTTTCGATGCCTAATACCTCCACATGTTGACGCTTGTTACAAGATGACTTGCAGACCCGAGAAGTTTTGACTTTCATAGCAGAGTCGTACTATATTACAAAAACAACTGCGCAGTATATAAAACCGATGCATGACTGCGTTGGAGAAGGGAGATGTGACTTGAATATTATTACTCCACTAGGCTTATACGCATTTGGACATAATCCCTTTTTATCACTTTGAAAATAGAGGAGCCGGTAGGAGGATCCTCCCTCCCTTCAAGCATAATGATTTAACTTGTTCTACCGCTTTCCTGGCCGTTTAGATCTGAATATAATATTGTGCGAGATCGTGCGTCTTTGCTTGCTTTCCGCACAAAACCAATACGCGGTAAGTGTGAAATACCAGATTTGGTATTCCCAACGTAACACACACAACAATTTCCCTATTCTTACCGCTTAAGCGTCATATTCATTTTACTGCTTTAGGCTTTTAACATATTATTTTCAAAGACGTTCAATATAGTAATAATTATAAATTGGAAACTTACCACTGCAATTTCACCTAAATTGCACTGTTAATTATTGTTTTTAAATATTTTCAAAAATTAAGTAAACTCTACAACACCACAAAAGTTACTGCATTTGTAATGCAAGTAACATTAAGGAAGCCGTGAAAAAATCAACAAGATTCCAGACTCATCATAGACTGGGGCAAAAAAAAAAAGACAGACGTATATCACGGCCTGCTACAGTAGGCCTATGGTAAACATTTTATAGGAACAATGTTGAAGATAGATAAGTTATATTTGTTTTCTAAAGTTGCCGTCATTGAACAGAAACCAAGATGGAGATTTCATTGCAACTAATTAGAAATTCCTCTTTCAAGTATGTAATAAACGATCTTCGCACAAAATAATGTACGATACACGAGCGGTATGTTTGTTTTCATGTTCGAGGAAAAGATTGAAAAAGCGAAACGTAGTTGAGCTTTTTTAATTTCCGAGAACATGAAAACGTCAACATACCGCTCTTGTAACACATATTACTATTACACGTAATTTTTAAATCAAATGCCATCTTCATTAAACAAGGCTGAAGCTACCAAGACCTGTTCTGTGTCTCAGAACTGGCCATTCCATCTTCTTTGAGGCCTCTTCCTTTAAATAAATAGTTTTTATTGAACACAATGTGAACAATTTTCAGCCTTTTTTATTTGTTCTGGAGGCCTGGGACCTCTCAAAGTGAGGGTGTTTGTGAAGTATTGTTAGAATGATTATCATAATGGAGAGGAAAAACTGAGAAACACGAGAAAAACCCCTCGCACTCCCTTTGTCAACACAAATTCCTTCATGTCTTAGATGGGGATCGAACCCGGATCGCCACTTTGGAAGACAGAGAGGACAACCACTCGGCCACGGGCGAGTCTTCTTCCTTTAGGTCTTTATTGCAAGGCCTGCTTAAGTAATCTCAAATCTTCCATTTACTTCACATTATTCGTTCATAATCACGACGATATTAAGAGAAGCGAATAGAAGCATGTGAAATGTGAATATGGAGAAAGATGGAGCGTGTGAAATAAATAGAAAGAGTAAGAAACGAAGCTGTGTTGGAAAGAGTGGATGAAGAAAGAATGATGCTGAACGAGGAAAAGGAATTGGCTGGGTCACTGGCTGAGAAGAAACTGCCTTCTGAAGGATGCACTGGAATGAATGGTGAACGGGAAAAGGTTCTTGGAAGAAGAAGATGTCAGATGATAGACGACATTAACATATATGGATTATATATGAAGACAAAGAGGAAGGCAGAAAATAGGAAAGACTGGAGAAAGCTGGGTTTGCAGTGAAAGACCTGCCCTTGGGCAGAACACTATGAATGAATTCTTCCATTTAAGCTCATATTGACCATTATGTTCGTTACTTCTAGTTCTTTGCTTACGTTTATGGTCGCTCACGTCCGCCGAGAGGTTTGAAGAATGTCATTTTTTGTTCAAGTTTGGGTCGTTCCGAGGTTGCTTGAATCTTTTCATCTTGTCCTTGGTTGTCCCAGACCACACTTTCTCACAGGGTGATGAGGGTGTCCTTGCCGTGATAGTCTGTCCAGGATCTTTCATCATTCTTACTACGTGATGATGCTACTATCTTCGATAACCTTCAATTTCATCTACAACTTTTTTTTTTATTTATTTATCTCTTAGTTGACTACGTTTAATTTTGTCTATCAATGAAACGTTTCCAACTGATCTGCGGACCTCATTTGTGCTGTTTCTATGAGCTTCCTATCTTGGACATGTTTCACAACCGTAGATCAGTAGCCTAATGGTTTTGGTAAGACTTTTTGGAACCTCGTTCTAATATATTGTAGTCGGCCTGGTTGGCGCAGTTGTTATAGCGCTGGCCTTCTATGCCCGAGGTTGCGGGTTCAATCCCGGGCCAGGTCGATGGCATTTAATTGTGCTTAAATGCGACAGGCTCTTGTCAGTAGATTTACTGGCACGTTAAAGAACTCCTGCGGGACAAAATTCCTTCACACCGGCGACGCTGATATAACCTCGGCAGTTGCGAGCGTCGTTAAATGAAACAACATTTTTTTTGTAATATCTTGTGGTATATCTTCCAAAGGCCTTCCTTATTAATCTATTTGTTCTGTTGTAGCCTACTTATATAAAATTTTCTCTTAAGCCTAATTAATTTTATAATTTGTTATATTAGTATAGGTAAAGGTTGGTAACTCTGTGATGCGAGTAATATTGTGATAGTTCTTTTTGAGAATTTATTACAATTTTACTCAGAGAGAGAAGGACCGGTTTTGTGTAGCAACTTGTCCACGAACATTCCCTTAATACGTTGACGCAAAAAAAAAAACCGACCTTCCTCTCGCTCAGTAAAATTGTAATAAATTCTCAAAAAGAACTATAACAATATTACTTATATCACAGTAATAATGAACTTTACCTTACCTAAAAGTTTGACCTGTTGTATATTTTGAATTTATGATTATTTTAACACTCATATAATTTGCTTTCCATTAGAATTACTTTTTTCTTAGTTTGTGAAATCGTCGTTACTTTTCTAATATTTTTTGTTTCATATTTCTTACGCATGCTTCACAATTCTGAACCGTACAATACATGGAAGTTGGATTCACTCTTATTTTATGTATACCTATTGAATGTTTCCTGAAATTCCTCCTTGTTATTCGATTCATTGTGACACAAACACAAGTAGTGCCTCATGAGTCGGAGATAATGAAAAGGATTTTGTCGAGAGTTTTGGTGGAATGACAAGGGAAACGGAAGAACGCGAGAAAAATCGTCAGAACCTTGTATTTCTCCATCAGAAATACAACTCCGCCATATCAGGTAGGGCTACTTGAACTCCGTTTCGCGAACATCGTAAGCCAGCTCTTTGCCAGTTGAGTTACCAAGCGGTTTTCTTCTTTGAATAATTATTACCACATCTTATGAGTCTTTTCCTATACATAATAACGTTGTCTTTGTTTCGTTGTGTAAATGTTGTTTGCTATTGTGAAGCATTTTGTCCATAGAGCTGCATTCTCTGACATTTTTGCCTCGTTTTGTGAATCATTCGTCCACGTAACAAGCTTTCACTTGGAGTTACTGAAATATCAGATGCCCGTCGAGAAAGTGTGTGAAATAAAATTGCACCGTTCATAAAGAAGTGTATGTAGTATTTGTGCACCTGGAGAAACCTTTTGATAGAATAGATTGGAATAAATGTAAGGGAATTCTAAAGAAATTTGATGTGGATTGGAAAGAAAGGGGACTCTATTATATCAAGCAAGAAGTCAAAGTCAGGATAGAAGGATGAATATGAGAGGAAAGTGGAGTAGGGAGAGGAGTACAACGAGAATGCCCTTTATCACCTTCCCTGTTGTTCAACATCTACTTGGAGGGTTTAGTAAGAAACGTTTTTGGAAAATGGGAGGGGTGACAGTAGGAGGAAGAAGGATAAAGTGCACAAGATTTACTGATGATATGGTGTTGTTAGTAGAAGAGAAGATGATACTAAGGAATATGCTAGTGGAGCTAAATGACAACTGTGAGCAGTATGGGATGAAGATAACTGCAAACAAGACGAAGACCATGGTTATGAGAAGAGAATTAAAGAAGGTAAACTTGCGAATTAGAAATGAGGCAGTAGAACAAGTGGACAGCTTCAAATACTTGGGGTGTACTATAAGTACATAGTAGCATTAGCTGCTGCCAGGAAGTGAAAAGGAGGATAGCAATGGCAAAGGAAGCTTAAATAGAAAAAGGAGTATCTTCTGCAGACCTGTAGAAAAATAACTAGGGAAGAGACTAGTGAAGTGCTTTGTCTGGAGTGTGGCATTGTATGGAGCAGAAACATGGACATTACGACGAAGTGAATAGAAATTACTGGAAGCATTTGAAATGTGGAAATGGAGAAAAATGTGGCGTGTGAAATGGACAGATAATTAAAATATGAAGCTGTAGTAGAAAGAGTGGGTGAAAAAAAAATGACGCTGAAAGTGATCAG
This sequence comes from Periplaneta americana, assembly GCF_040183065.1. NCBI lineage: Eukaryota > Metazoa > Arthropoda > Insecta > Blattodea > Blattidae > Periplaneta > Periplaneta americana. Next base: position 23,569,406 of record NC_091117.1, on the reverse strand, counting down.
AAAGAGAAAAAGAAATTGGATACTCACGTCACAGTCTAAGAAGAGACTACCTATTGAAGGATGCATCAGAAGGAATGGTGAACGAGATAAAAGTTCGGGGCAGAAGAAGGTATCAGATGATAGACAACAGAGTGCTGCATTGGAGTTAAATCGCTCGCTTGAATTCTGTCGAGTGTCGCACCCTCGAGTGAGATACGATCGCTCGTGATACGCTCGTAATAAATAGAAGCACAGTACAAGGTCATCTCAGCGACATGTCTTATCTTGTATTGAAGACGACAGATAAGATACACATATGTTTTGCTCACACGGTAAAAATAAGGCTTTATTTTCTGCATTTATGACAAACGTTTATTGGAGCAGTCAGTGGAACGTACCAAAACAGGGACATGAAGTTATAAATAAAATAGTATGAAAAACTTCGATATACAGTTATTATTGCTAATTAATAATTATTCAATATTTGATTTACCACATATATAATATGATAGGTCCATACATAGTGTTCCGCCTATATACTGCGGCAATGTAGAAACGTTTTACAAAATATTATTGATATAGCAATAGATTAATAACAATATTAGTACAGAGATAATGTCACAGAAAATATAATAAAACGAATAATCATGCTGCACAACTATTACAGAAGCAAAGATTGATACACTAATTATTAGAGATTATTATTATTATTACTACTACTACTACTACTACTACTACTACTACTACTACTACTACTACTACTACTACTACTACTACTACTACTACTAGAAAACTTGATACAGTTCTTGCATTATCGTGATTGTGTTCTCTGTTTATAATAATTACATTTACATCCAATAACATCTATCAGATGTGGCAAAAACAAAATCACTCCAGTGTTGGGGGGGGGGGCGGGGGGGAACATTTACCTACAACATTTATATTACATTTTAAAGCAAGTTTTATAGTTGTACTATGGAGAGGTTAGTTAAACACTGCAAAGTTTTGAAATGATAAACATGTATGATGTTACTACACAGTTCATCACTGTAACAAGAACGAATGTCTAACGCTCGGCTTATACCGTTCGAGGATTTATCGCTCGCGACAATTTTACCCATCATGCATGTGCGCTACCTATCGGATTATGCTATGAACTACTTGGCGCTCGAGCGAAAACGTCCGATGCAGACCTCTGATAGACAACATTAAGATATGTGGATCTTATTCTGAGACGAAAAGGGAGGCGGAAAAGGGGGAGATTGAAGGATGCTGGGTTTGCAGTGAAGGACCTATCTTTGGACAAAAACCGTGAACGAATGAATTTTACAAAGAACGAAGCATCGGCCGTGAGCGAGTCGGATCGTTTTCGCGGCCCACCTGTTGCGATACGCATGTGCCACTGTTTGCTTGGCAGCCAAGGCGGTATGAATTGGAGACGGGGAGCAGCAGCAAGCTGTCTTCCTTTGCCAGGTGGAGCGCGAAGCCGATAGCAATGTACGTTTGATGTTGTAGGATTAATTGAGGAGTTGAGTGGAGCAGCTCCTTTTTAGAGCTCCATCACGGAGTGAAGCATTATGACGATATTATGGTCCTATTCAAATACCACCATTTGCTTGCCTTGCACAGATTTGCGGTAAGCTAGACACGGCTCGCTACAGTCCGGGCGTTGCATTGCGATCGATCTCCGTCGTTCGGAATATGGCGCGTGCTTTTAGTTCTAGAAACGAATCTTCCAACTATCGACTTCTCGATCCGTCCTCTCTTCTATCGTGTGAATTCAGGATCGACGATAGGCAGACACAAGTAGAATATTTCTTGGCCCTGAGGTCACGAAGTCACAGGATCATTGCTTGAGACAACACAGGACAAATACAAGAAAATCTGAAAAGGAATAATATCACAAAGTAATGTAGAGTAACATTCAGGATGTCTGACCGTGAAACGGGCGGGCCCGGCTTCGTGGTTGGGATTTTTGCGAGATTTTCCCTCAACTACTTGAAGCAGAATTACTGGGTAACTTTCGGTGTTGAACCTCGGTCTCATTTCGCCTTCGTTAATTTCATCTTCATCTATGATCTTGGGCATTGGACCTCGGACTCATTTCGCCTTCGTTAATTTCATCTTCATCTATGATCTTCGGCGTTGGACCTCGGACTCATTTCGCCTTCGTTAATTTCATCTTCATCTATGATCTTCGGCGTTGGACCTCGGACTCATTTCGCTTTCGTTAATTTCATCTTCATCTGTGATCTTCGGCGTTGGACCTCGGACTCATTTCGCCTTCGTTAATTTCATCTTTATCTATGATCTTCGGCGTTGGACCTCGCACTCATTTCGCCTTCGTTAATTTCATCTTCATCTAGGCCTATGATCTTGGGCGTTGGACCTCGCACTCATTTCGCTTCGTTCATTTCATCTTCATCTAGGCCTATGATCTTGGGCGTTGGACCTCGGACTCATTTCGCCTTAGTTAATTTCATCTTCATCTGCCCCGAAATACTTTTAATTTAAGCCTAGCTGCCAAAGTGTATAGTTTTTTTTTAGTAACCGAACTGAGCGATTTATGTGAAATTTTTTCGAATTCTTAGTCTCCCGTATTGACTTCAAAAAAACGTTAGCAACCCTATGTCTCTTTGTGTTCAAAAATTACAAATGTTGATTACTGAAAGTATGAGTCAAAATCTTCATTCTGCACAAATTTTGTATTGCATGGGGCATTATTAATATTGCAATTATAAAATTATATTTAGTGGCATGTATGCAACAGGAAAAATCTTCTTTCAAGGTTTTCCGAATGTTTGAAAAGTGGACGTACAATATTTGTGCTTTAAGCCACCGATATATGCTTGCGAGTAAAAATCTAAACAATTCCCGCTTGCTTCTGCGTATCTCCTTCCACGCGAGTATAGTTCGCTCGTCAGCATAGTTTAGAGCGCTCTTCGCTCGAAGAAAACGCCTTCGAGTGCGTGACCTTCGAACGAATGCGAACGAGCGAAAAATTTGCATTCCAAGTGCACTAAATGGAACGAACACACGCTGTAGAAGTAAATATTTCAACTCTGTTGCTGCTATTTCGACGTCAGTAGAGTCAGAGATGTGCTTAGCATTCCAATTCCCTGTACTTGGGCTAGGATCTGGGAACTGTCAGCCCGCTAATTCTGACAACATTGAAGGCCAATGACATTTTGACAAATGTCGTGTGTTATTTTTTTTTCTTTCTATGGAATATTTGCGGGGCCAGACTGCGAGAACGTAGAAAAAGTTGTTTGTTGCCGCTGCGCGTCACCTCCTCAAACCAGACTTGCCAACTCGTCACATCAAATGTCACCAAATAATAGTACAAAAATCACCATAAGATCACAAAAATATGAATTTTATTAATTTTACTTATGTGGAAGCATTTGTGTTAAAATACAAATTAAGGGGAGAGGATGGTATTTTTTTATGAAAAAATTAGTATATTTAAAAAAAAATACTCTGTGATATGTCTGGAATGCATAGCATAACATTCTGTGGGTATTAGTGCCGTTATCGGATGTTGAGTCGCTATGTGTAAACTTCCTGCGTTATGGATTTTTAAATCACTCGCCCACTTTTATTGTTGTTTCCGGTAAATTAAATTAAAAAAAAAAAATTTCTTTAAAATACTGTTTGATTTGTGTGGAATGCATTGCATAACATTTTGTGGGTATTTGTGCCCTTATCGGATGTTGAGACGTCATTTTTAAACTTCCTCCGCTATGGATTTTTAAACCACACGCCCCCTTTTATTGGTTTCCAGTAACTTCATTTTTATGCTACATTGCCAGACAAAAATGGATATAATTTCTGAACTATTAAAGATACATGCATGAAATTTAGAACACACATTCTTTAGACTATTAGGAAACGTTTCTCTGTAACAGAATTTTGTTAGTTGATTTCATTTTAAAAATACGTCCGTTTGTTTGCAAGAAAGGAAATCAGAAAATTGTTATTAAATTTTAATTATTTATTTTACAAATGTAGGGACCAATATCAAAATTCTGTTACAGACAGTTTGTAGAACATGCTTTTGCAAATACATTGCAAAAAACTGTTTGAATCTATCTTAAAAAACGGTTTAGATATATCGGTTTTAGTACAATCCTGCATTAGGTATATATATATTTTTTTTCAAGTTTGGGCCCCCAAATAATTTTTTTTTTTTCAAAATATCTGGTTGAGTTGCTACAGCTATGAGCTCTCTACATACAAAAAAATAATATTTTACACCAAACAGGAAAAAAGTTAAAAAAAATACCATCCTCTCCCCATAAAGATACGTCCCATTATTAAGAAATTATACGTAATTCTACTTTAGAACATTTCCTCTCCTCACGCCTCTTCAAAGACGACATGTTGACTTGTTGGCCGGGATCCGACGGAATAAGTCACTCATAACGAGTGCGCCTCAGCACATGTGTGGACTTCAGTCCTACGTTCATAGACATCTATGACGTAGTGTAGAGGGCGGCCACTAGAGGGAACCCAAGAGTTGGAACTCAATCAGAGGCAATTCTGTTCGGCGCCGCGGTTGTATCCGGTGTGGCTTAGTGGATAAAGCATCAGCACGTAGAGCTGAAAACCCGGGTTCAAGTCCCGGCGACGGAGAGAAATTTTTCTCCGTTCCATTACTCTTTCATCGTACTAGACTTACTTTCAAAACACCAGAATTTCGACATGTCGCTAAATGACATTTTATGGCAGCAAATGGCTTCCCCAAAACAGCAGATCTGGTGACAAAATCAGCAACTTGGCAACACTGCCTCAAACTGCAGGCGGGCACTGTGATGGTATTTACATAGTATTTTTAATTGTTAATTTTCGCGTTGCGCAACGTCGCGGTCTAGCGACTCTGCCGCAAATTACACAGACAGCAGCCCCGAGTTACATAAACCGCCGGCATCTAGTGCGCAGCTCCAGTCATTTGAATTTTGAATGCAAACAGCTCAAGCAAGAATCGATTCAATTACACTGAACGAATCTCTTTTTAAATGGAGCATTAGTCAACGTTATGCAAGACGCGCGAACGAGATGATTGCGTTCTTATGGCCGATGCTATTTTTAGCTCGCTTTCCTTCGAAAGGAAAGTTCGGCGCGATTAATTCTGTTTGTGTGAGTCATACAGCTGTGGAGTCAATTGATCTATTTTATTACGTTCTTGTCGTTTTGTATACTCTCTACCCAACGACTCTATTAAGTATAAAGAGGTTATTCACCCTGGTGAGATGATTCAATCACGGGACCGGAATTATATTGCAGGTGCCAGACAGATCATAAGAATACTTTAGAAGAGATAACGTTGGACTTTCTCCATTGCTGGTACGAATAAGGAATAATATACACTATGTGGAAGGTAAATCTAGAACAGCTCAACACAATTTTGAGGTTTGTGACAAAGTAATTTGGCAAAATACCTCTAGCCTGTAAATCGAATCATGTCATTATTTTAGGAAACACAAAGGAAGCCTCACATATGAAATTCTCAGATGAGCTCATCAGTAGACTGTCATGTCTAAACCTTCCGGTTAGCCTATATAACTCCCTCTTAACCATGAGGAAGTTTGTAAACTTTGAGCAAAGCAGAAAAAGGACTCCCTTCACCTTCGGTTTCTCAATTTCTTCTTTCACCGATAGGTGGCAGTACTAGAACATTAGGTCCCTGTGCCTGTTTTAGAAATATTTTTGACTTGAAACGTCTGTACGCGATTTACTAGAAGAGATAACAATTTGACATTAAAGGTTTTTCTTTCACTCGTGTGCCATGAAAACAGAGTATAAGATGCATTTAGTGCCCTGTTTTCGACTCGGTTTGTATCGCGAAGTTTTCTAGTTAATGTGCCTCGAGGTTTTACAGACTGTATGTTCACTGTTATGCTGTAACATTTTTTCTTTCCCCTTCATAATTCTTTAATGTTCCTTCATTTGGAACGGCGAAAATCGGGGTGAGACAAGTGACCAACGGGCTTGGAGCTCACATAGACACTTCGTCTCAGCTCCAATTCCCCTTGCAAGGACAGGTTTTCGCGTATCTTTCAAATATTTAATTTAATCCTTAAATTCATCCTTATCTAACCTAAAAATTCCATAACAAAATTACGGTAAGACATTTCGTGCAATTCCATGTAAATCCCTTGTCATGTTTTAACCAGGACGAATAGAAAAAATTTGTCCTGTTTTAACTAATTTGTGCTATCCTACTCAGTTTCATTGTTGGTATACATTAACGTTCACCTCCGTATTTTAGTGGGTTCTTTAACAACGCTGCATTAACTACTAGGTTATTTATCGTCAGTGGAATTGATGGTAGCGAGACAGAGGATTTACCATGAGATTACGTGACAGCCGCCTTACAGATAGAGAAAACTTCGGAAAACTCAACCAAGTAAGCGGTCCAAGGGAGAATCGAGCGCAGCTCCGAATCAGTAGACAAACGCGCCTACCGTATGAGCTATGCCGATGACTCCGTTGACACTATTGATGACATATTTGTACGGATAGTTTAGAAAATATACGCTAAATAGTATTACAAATATATAATTTTACATACCTTTCGTTATGAGCAGAGGAATTATCATAGAATTATTAGTGGGTTTGAGTTTCCTCCTTTCTTTTCTTGTGTTACATTATCTCTTTGTATAATATCGCTTGTCACCTCGTATGTTTGTATTATACAGGGACATCATTTTATTTTTACTTCAATTTTTATTGTACCTGAGTTTTTTAATGTACTTCACTCCCACCCCTTCTACTAATGAAGTTCCAACTCCACACAGAGACAAGACCGCAGATAGTAAGCAGTACTGAGTTACTGAGTATAGTACGTTCCAGAAATATGTTCGCGTTTTCCAGTGACGAAAGAGCTTTCAATATTGGATCATATTTTCGCACAGGTACTGTCCGTTTGCCTACGTCGCATCCCGATTTCCCCCACCAGCTTCTGCTCGCCCCTCTGTAAAAGCTGGGCTGTCTTAGCTCTTTTCTGAAAACATTAATTTCTCTTAGGAATTGGGCGTTTACGTATTATTATACAGCTGTTTAATTTAACTTAAATAAAAGGGCCTCGTTAAGTAATTATCTGTCACGTGATTTCCTCCCTTTCTACAATCCTGCGGCATAACCACTTGGACGGACAGTAGATAGCATGTCTGAGTAATTTTATCTGTGCGGGTCGGGCAGAAGTGAAGATTGAATTTATAGTAGCCTACGTAAGGTACTCTTATATAGGGTAGGTACAGAATTATTTCAACATGAGTTACTAGTACGAAGGACGAAACTGGCAATTGGAATTAGATGCAATAGTCTATAGTGCGATAATATGCACAAAAGAACTGAAGCCTGTATCGAAATGAACGGCCACCATTTTCAAAATTGTGTTTAAATATTCATATTATGATTATTTTTCAATTTAACTTCTTTCTCTATATTTTACGCTAATGTGCTGTAGACAGTACAATATACACTGCATAATGAATACGTTCGCATGGATAACTCACTTCGTGAGTAAAAACACTTATTCTTAATACAGTACTGTACTTTGATTAAAGAAAAACCTAATGAAAATTATCAAACTCAGAATCGCGATATTTCCTAGTTTACGTAAATGGATGAACTATTTTTCTTCCTTCCTATACCTAGTAGAGTGATTTGAGTTTTACGCCAGTATCATCGAACTCCAGTCTTGGAGGGGGGAGCAAGCGGTGTTTCCGGTTCTCTAAAGGTATAGACAGGTTAATATTAAAAATGTTAGTAGAAATAAAATGATGTCCCTGTATAATTTACATGTAATGTTTCCGCCATTCACTTCAAAACACTCACCAAATTCCGCTGCAAAAATATGCGCTTGAGGACTTTTAACTTTCGGCATTCTTACTCAGCAGGTACACTGTTTCCGCATGCGAGAGTACTGACTGGTGAACGGATAGTCAACTTGAAACCGCCGTAACGCATCCTATCGGTCCCCAACATTACAAGTCTAGTGATGACCATTTCCATCATGTCAGCATTTAAGTAGCGTATAGACATCTAATTTGTAAAATTGAAAGCAAAATGAATTAACAGCGCTGCTATGTCCACTGCAGTTTAGCTCTTCGTCTGAGTGGGTGTAAATTCTCTTGAACACAGGAAGTTATCACAGCTGCACCGCAAGACCTTTGGTGGATTCCGAAAATCGTTTTTCAGGACTGTTTCCAGCAATTCTACCAGCGCTGACAGAAGTGCATCATAGCTGCGGGGTTTACATTGGAGTTGCATGTATCTATGGTTTTACGACGTTAAATACGGCTGAAATTTGTCAAGTTTTCAGATTTTTTGTTCTTTATTTATCATACATATTCTTTATGTTCCAGGAAGAAGTAAGACGTCTTGTTGCATCCTTAAGATGAATTCGTATATAGTTCTCCCACATGTTTACATTATTTCCATCTCTCTCACTTGTGCTTCATAGCAGCGCTCCTTTAAGTGCATAAACATGCAAGTCATAACCGGGAAGACCCTTTCATGTTTGCACTGTTACATGATCAGATAATTTCAGGACTCAAGGTCTTAATGTCTGCTATTTTGAAAGTTGATTTGAGTTCCTTCTATCACTAGGACACGGATGTGTGACAATGGATTTATTTGTTTGGCTTATTTGCTATTTTTAATTTTTTTTAACAACCGACATTTATTTGCCTCTCTTATACCTTTCTTATATGCAAGGTTAATGTTGAATATCGCACATTTGTAACTCCTTTTAAACTTCATTATACAAACGGAATTACTACTGCACTTAAAATCTCATCCTACCCATCCAAATTACAGCACCTGGATCTTCCTTTGAAATGAAATTATTCCCGGTTTGTTGACACTACATCAGTCTGTCAAATAATGAAAAGTGATACTCTCAAGTGTTGTCGGAAAAATTCACCATTAAAATTGGACACACTCACGGACAGGAGAACGCGAATTCGATTATGCGCACTGTTCAAAACATACAGAGGTGAGCCTGCCTGGAGAGAAATAAAAAATAGGTTGCAGCCGCCAAATTACTCTTCAAGGAACGACCACTCATATAAATTGAGGGAAAGAAGACAGAAGGCGGACACTGGAAAGTTTTCTTTTCTCAATCGTACTATCAGGACTGGAATACTTTACCTGCAGACTTACTAAATGCTTTACCAACAACCAAAAAGTATTTAAAAATAGGCTTAAGGACTTTACTAATAGACGATAATTATACACAGTATTTAAAGGGTGTAATTGATATTTTGTTATTGAAGTGTTGTATCAGTGAAGAATTATGTTGTGTCAGTGAAGTGTGTTGTGTAAATGAAACGTGTTCCTGTCAGTGAAGCTTTATAGTTTATAGTGGCAGTGCAAAGTATTTGAACAATGAAATGTTTTTGAAGTGTTAGTGAAATTAGGATAGAACCAGTGAAATGTGTCGTAGTTCCAGTGCAGTGAGTGAGTTGACAGCGAAATGAGTGTAGTGTTGAAAGGTACTTGTGCAGATATGAACATATCATACTCGTGGGTTTTAGTTCGAACTTAGGTTTAAAATACAAATTAGATTTACTTTAAATGTTATATTAAGTGATGGTGCTCATTTAATTTAGGGTATTCCCTGTTGTTATTATTATTATTATTATTATTATTATTATTATTATTATTATTATTATTATTATTATTATAAATTATTGTTAGTATTAATTATTAATTGTGTTTATTATTGTCCTTATTGAGTGTAATTAGTTACCACTGCCACCTGGTATATACCCATTGCAGTGTGAATACATACATACATACATACATACATACATACATACATACAGCTATGATAGAAATCTATAGACCTCAAAACCTCTAGATCTAGCGACTTGTCGCTGAAGTTGGCAACACTGCTGCTGACTGCAATTTCCTTACCGCACGACAGTGTGAAACGCTCTAAAGATACATTCCATTGACCTTGAATGTCACCTGAATTAATTCCTGGCAGGCGTAGAGATATTTTGCGATGCATCTTATCTGCCTATTGTTTTCCAGCCGCCTTTTCTTTTCGGGCGAGGAAGTTCCTATATGAATTATTGATGCCTGCAAGTGTGCCCAAACAGACGAGCTCATTCGAGCTCAAGACCTTTGCGTGTGGCGTGTGAATGTGCTCTCCATGCCTTTACTGCCTCTTGCCTCAGTATTCATTTCGATCTATTTATAGTTTTTATTTTAGAAGGAGAATGGACATTAAACTTAAAGGAATCTAGGTCAAGCTTAGATGAAGTTATGAATACTCCATTACCATTCAAAGTTTCCGGGTTTTTTTATCGTCATATCCCACCTCCCTCAAATCCATTTTAATATTATCTTCCCATCTACGTCTCGGCCTCCCCAAAGGTATTTTTCCCTCTGGCCTCCCAACTAACACTCTATATGCATTTCTGGTTTCGCCTATACGTGCTACATGCCCTGCCCATTTCAAACGAACAACTTGTAACATTCCAACTACCAAATCTCAAAAACATTATTCATTTGCTGTGGTCGTGCCAGAGAATCAGTCCCATTCCGAGGCTTATTTGAAGGTTTCGTAACAAGCTGTTTTTTACGATGATGGGTTGTCAGCCCTTCGTCCAACCCCCAAGCTGGAGGACCACCCCTCATCGGCTGTCCGCGACTGCTTATTCAATATATTCACAGCTACCCTCCATATCTGGAGGCCGTCTCCTCGATCCGCACCCTGAGGACGCGCCATGCCGTGGTGATAGGGACCCACAATACATGGATAATGAAAACAATCAGATTAAAATAAAAAAATTACAAAATTCAGTGCTAGTGTCTGAACTATTTTTAGATGCTGTATTTTCTTACAGCTGCATTTGCAGCTATTTTTAGAAGACTTAACTAGCCATGGACGGTTTTTCAAGGGGCGTTTCGACCACACGATTTTTGGGAGGTTCCCTTGCAAGTGAAGTGCAGACGGGAGCTGAATGAAGAATTCAGTAAAGTTATCTCGTTTGACCGGCTGAGATGAAGATTTTCGTGGTCCCCCCGCCCTCGACGGTTGCTGACCTCAGCTCGTGGAGTTTCGTGCTGTGGTAGCGTGGGAAGATGAAATGACCTCCTGTGAAAGAGAACAACCCTCTGCCTCTGCACGATGAAAGGTGCTACGAGAATGAGTGAAATGACCGGAATGACGCATCGCGTACCAATTATAATTACACTATCGTGGCTCTGTTTGCTAAAATCGGATTCAAGCGCGTGGGTTTACGGCAGTGCAGTGCAACAATGCGGCTGGTTTTCACATAGGTCAAAAGTTTGTTCTCAATGATGAATGACGTCATACATATTTATTTATTTATTGTCCTCAACTGAGAACCAAATGGTAGCGTTCGTAGGAGGAACTTAATTTGTATGAACATTAGCATATGCAGAGGTGTGAACTATTACGGATTTTATGCTCGACCATGCCGAAATGTAGTAATTATACACCTGGTAGCAGCCCTTTAATGGACCTTATTAAAGTACACCTATTCATTAAAGTTCAGTTCTTCAACCAATCAGAATACGCCATTGTAGCAATATGAAAGCGCAAGTATCGATTATTCTCGGATATGCAATCGAAAGACAACTAGCGAAACGTCACAGAGGCTGGAAATCCAATACTGTCGCAGAAGGTTATGTTCTGTTACTATAATAATTAGCATTAATTGTAAATAATATTCAAATAAATTCAATTTGTCATCTCGTTTTTCAATGTCTAAATCAATTTCAAGGTTATATCAAGATTAATGTTTATTTTACTCTCCAGATTATATCAAGGTCAATGACATCTGTTTCTCGGAAAAAATCAATACTTTCGCGTCTGCGCACATCTCACAATTTATGAGGTAGGATATTGCACAAGGTCAGTTCCGTTCCTCACTCACATAACAGTAACATGAATACTTATGAATAATTTCAAGTTAGAAATATGGTCAAGCATAAAAAGTCGTATGAAACTTGCCTATAATGGTAATTAAGACGCTCGTATGAAAATTATGAAACGTTTAATAAACATACTCGCGTCTTAATTACTACCATTATAGGCTCGTTGCATAATGTACTATTTTCCCACATTACGGGTAAAGGGAAAATTATTACGGAAAAATAAAAATTATCTCGGCTATATATATATATATATACATATATATAGGATGAGTCACTAGGATTTACCGTCCCTTACGCAGCTTATTTCCGAAGACATTCTGAGCAAAAAAAATTATATAAACATTTGTCCTAATCTCAATATTTTCAGAATTACATTAATTTGAAGTTGTTTGTGAAATACTGTACCATTATTCTTGTGTTTTAAGGGTAAAAGAATGTAACATATAAAGAATGAACTATTCAGGAGTATCATTTCTTTAATTAGCTAATATCCTGAAGCTAGAAATGTGCTGTGAATTCGATAGTTGCTTCGTACAGAATTTTTTTTTTTTCGATTTTTAACTACAAAATTACATTCTCTTACGCATTTATCATAAAAATTGTTAGAAATCACGCCATTGTTGTACATTCTTTAAGACTGTAAATGAGGATGCATAATTAAACTGTAAAGAATCAAGTTCCTAAAGTCGTATGATTTGTAACAATTTTTGTGATGCGTAAGAATGATGTAAATTTTAGTAAAAAATTGAAAAACAAAATCTGTAAAAAGTATTAACAACACATTTTTAGCTTCAGAACACTAGTCAATTAAATAAATGACACTTCTGAATAGTGCATTCTCTATTTGTAATATTTTTACCCTTAAAACTAAAGAAAAAAGGTATTTTACTAACAATTTCAAATTAGTGTAACTCTGAAAATATTGAGATTAGGACAAATGTTTATATGACATTTTTTGCTCAGAATGTCTTCGGAAATAAGCTCCGTAAGGGACGGTAAATCCCCGTGAATCACTATGTATGTGGTATAGAGAGTGACCCGTAGTGATGTCATTAATTTCAGGGTGTTATTCTTTGAGATATTTGAAAGAGAAAAGTTTAATACAATTTCGCTCGTTTTTGCTTCCTTTTCGAGACAAAAATGGTTTTATATGAAACATTTCAAAATGTGTTTTGTGAAAGCCTTTGATTTAATTCCCAATATGCTCAGTCAATTTAAGAGAACAGTGTATCATGATAATAAATTATTGAAATAATTTTAGTTTTGTCCTTTAAATGTACAGAAATTTGGTCTGACCAAATGCAACGTTTCGTTCCGCAAAGGAATTTTAAATGTTACATTTGTTACTTAAGCTCTACTCCTGTATTTTTGAATAAATGAAATCATGTTGTCAGTTTCATTTTTTCATATGTTGGTATTCATTGGAATGATTCTCGCATTGTTACGAAAATGAGTACGTTAACGGTTGTTACATATTAATTAGCGTGTTATATTTACGATATTTACTATATTTACTAAGGTTGTATTTATCAAATATTGGAAATCTAATTGTGTACGTTAACAGAAAAAGATTAAGAAACTTTGGAACCGCAGAAATGAGACTGTTTTGACCTATCGCAGCCTGTAGTCTGTTAGACTTCAAGAAATGTGAAGAAATTTGAAGCCGACTAATAATAGATAGTGTTACGGACGTAAGAAGGACTTGTCCGTAAAACTGGATCACCCACGTTACAAGAATGGATTACAGCAGAATATCACATGGTGTAAGACTATACTGGGTGGGGGGGACAAGAGCAGTGGGTAGACAATTTACTAGGTGAGAGAAATTCTGGGGGAACTTGGGATATGCAACACGAGACAGGATTTTGAGCCTTAATGCGTGTTGTAATGAAGATAAATCATTGAGGTAGAAGTGAAACCATATTTAAAAAATAAATACTCGATAAGTAATTACATAAATTTATTCATTCATCCAGCCCTTGTCAGTCAGAGGGTGGACCACGAAGGGATTGAAAAGTGTGTGATCCTAAAACGCGTTCAGTCCATTTTCATGAAAGGACTGCACTAGTTTTTTTATTCACCGGTCCACGGACTGAGCGAGTTTTGAAGTGGCGTAAGGTAGGTGTCCCTGATATGGCCATGCTAAGGTTTGAGAATTTTTCTAGCCGCCATTTTGAAAAAATGTAAACCACTTTTTTCTTACTCGTTCTCAGTCTAATGGACTTTCTTAAAACAATTTCCTTTCCCCATATAAATAGCTTTCATTGTCCAAAAAGTCCCAAATTCCAAAAGTCTACCTAGTGGCCATACCAGGAACATGTGCACATGATATGGCCACCCTTGTTCCATGTTCTACATATCGTGATTGTTTTCAGTTTGATAGCGCAGTTGTGCTAGAATTAAATAATTTTGGTGTAAAATAAATAAAAATGACACTTAATAATCTTTTTTATAATTCAAGTGTAGTCAAAACAGGTTTTTCCATAAAAATTAAGTTGTTTTTCTTAAAATACAAAATTTTTGCATAATCCCAGCTATAAGACATGTAAATTTGTCTGGTGAAAAAATAAAAGAGAAATGAACTTGATATGGCCATATCAGGAGCAGGTAAGCTTTCACGAAAATCGTTTTATTATGAACAACTCGTAAAAGATACGCCATCAATTACAACACCAATCAATAGAACATTAAAAACTGAATGGAGTACGATGGTTTTCATGAAACAAGTCTTTGAAAAACATGCATAAAGCAAAGGAGACTTACCAGAGAAAAATAAGAAGAGGTCACATGAAAACCGCAAAACAGGCAACTGACGCCATATTTCTCAACCTGACTGGATGGAAAACGATCAAGTGACATACCATAATGACCTTTCACAAGATGCTGCTGCAATTTAGCGGATTTTTTGGTTAACTAACTCACAATAGGGGGGGTGGCCATATCAGGAACTTGGTCATAACAGGAGCACCCACCTTACACAATAACACAAACTTTTAGAGAAGGATTGGCGTTGTTTTGGAAGAAAAGATGCTTAAAATATACATTCTGTTCCGTTTGGGTATAGATAATATTAATTTGTTTTCATAAAGCTATTATGTGGAAAAAATTTCTTGCTGGTTATATTATGATTAAAAGATGGGAGTTTCCATATATGACAATCAACAATGCATAATCTGAAAGGACAAATGAAAATCCTAGAGGATTAAAATGGCTACTACAATCAAGAGCGGGCACAATGTATTCTTCGGTTTACTAAATTTGAGTGTTAAAAGATTTCAAAGGGAATTTCGACGTGAGTATGGTGTGCGTAATGTACCTAAATACGATTCCATAATGTGATACCGAACATTTGTGGAAACAGGTTCTAGGTTACAAAAATAAACAGGAAACCCAGTACGAGAAGCAGCTATCTCTTGCCTTGTTCCCCAAACTCCCCAGATCTAACCCCTTCTGACTTCTTCGTGTAGGATTTTGTTGAAGACATTGTCTATTCACAGAAACCCAGAAACACTGATGATCTGAGAGTAAAAATTAATCAAGCTTTTCAACAAATCACCTCCTCTTATGTCACAACGGACATGGGCTGAATTGCATCACCGTTATGAGTTGTGCAGGGTGCGCAATGGGGGTCATGTTGAGGTCTGAGGAATCTCCCATCTTTCAGTGTTGTATGCACAAAGTTGCAGCAAATAAAGTTCAGTAGTAAATGTTTTACGGTGTTTTTATTTTATCCATACCCAAACGGATCACCCTGTAATTATAGAGATCTAAAAGAATCATATTATATATAAATAATAAAAATAGGCAAATGGACTGAACGAGTTTTGGGATCACGCTTTTCAATCTCTTCCACTCCAACAGAGACTTCAGGTGACTCTGACTTCTTTTACTTTAACAAGAAGTTTACCATAAAAGAAGCTAAATTAAAATTAAACAAATTCCTTTACGGTTCCTACTGTGGCTGATGGGATCGTCACGCAAGAGGTCCACTTCGAGTCCTATTCAGGCTTGAGATTTTTCATTAAATGGAAAAAAATCAATAGTGACACTTGTGGCGGACTGGTCTCAATTGGGTCTTCTCGGGATTCATCAGTTTTCCTATTTTAGCCATAATCTTCCCGTCTGATGTCCATTTCGCAATCATCAAGGCAGATATCTCGAGTAGGTACCAGTACAAGTATTTTTTAATGAAGAACAGTCTAAAATGTATAACCTAGATAGTGGGTGATTTATGCAATGGTGGGGGAAAGGAACTGGCCACCCTACCCCATTATCTCCTGGCCTAGTTGCCTCATAAGTGGTGCCTTCTTGGTATCACTTGTGGGGATCACACCTGTCTTCGGACAGTTGACTAAACAACAACATAACCTAGACAGCCGAATACTAATCGTAAATATTTTGTTTTAAGCAATTAGCAGTCGTAATGTTCTTCGTTTTAGGGTACCATACAGTTTAATAAAAAATGATAAACTCGTGGCGCGACAGCCCATGAAGGAACAAGGCCGAGCAGTCTGCTGCTGGCCTCACGTCCACATGCCTGAGCGGAGGTGAACAATCATCATACCAGAAGTGAGATCTTGTGGTTGATACAATGATCCCCTACACGTTATAGCTGGTTTCCATGACCGGATTTCGCTAACTATCGTAACTCCCTAGATTCATTACGATGCTGGGTGGGCACCGATTCTATACCCTGGCAGAAATTTCATGAGAAAATTTCTTCCCCATGAGGGCTCGAACCAGCTCGCATTCTGTAACGCGAGTCCAGGCATGACGCTTTAGGCCACGACGCTACCGCCTGTAACACCGTAGGCCTACAGTTCGGTAATGCAAAAATAATAATATTGTTTTCTATAGCCTAGTAAGTAGTTATTCTCCACAGGAGTTTCTTATTTATGTTGTAATATTTAGTATAGGTAAGCCCAGCCTACATGAACTTGAAGCACATCTTTTAAAATGCTGTCAAATCTTTATCAATAAGAAAGTGCATTTTTCAATACATTCATATATACATATTGTTGTACCAAATGTATGTATGTATATATGTAGGCCTATGTATGTATTTATTTATTTATTTATTTGTTTATTTATTTATTTATTTATTTATTTATTTATTTATTTATTTATTTATTAACACTACAATTGGGTATACACCCGGTGGCAGTGATATTAATATATACAATAATACCATTATAATTCTACAATAATTACAGCAATAAAAGAAAAGTAAAATAAACTTAAATTTATTTCTAACTATAAATAAATAGATGCAATAAACCTAGGACTATAAATAAATAATATTCTGTAATAGCTCCTACAATAAGCAAAAGTAAACCTAACTTATAAGTACTTCTATTTCACCCAACTATTACCAATTTAAGTAATTACACATCACCTTAATTAATTACAAATCAACTTAATTAAATATCATCTTAATTAATTACATATCACCATATCACCTTAATTTATTTTACATATCAACTGAATTGCATATCATCTTAATTAATTACATATCATCTTAATTAATTACATATCAACTTAATTAATTACATGACAACTTAAATATTTACACTGCACCTGCAATTACATTTTCGGTCTAATCTTCTCAACCTTTCCTTAAATGTATTGATTTTGAGAGGACCACCCTGAAAGATTGCCGCAGGTAAGCTGTTCCAGTGATAAGCTGTCCCAGGTGGCAGATCTTTCACTGCAAACCCAGCATTCTTCAATCTTTACTATTTTCTGCTTTCCTCTTAGCCTCCGGATATGATCCATGTAAATCTTATGGTCGTATTGCTCGATAAATTGGCAAGTTTTCTTTTCAAGTATTCAATTTGGAGAAAAATTGATTGTGAATAAGCAGCTGACTCAATTGCAATCTGTTGGCTGGTGCGCCTGCAGACTAATGTTTAGACTATACACATTACACTAGTGTAGGAGAAGTTGCCGGACCAGTACGGCGAGCAGCTTTCGCTGGTACTTTTGATGGATGCTTTTGTAGCTATTAATGGGAAATTGAAACTGGCCGACTGCCAAGATTTTAAAAATAATGTGGGTGCTTTATGTAGGTCTCTCTACTACGAGGAAGATGTATTTCGTGAATTTAACACCAGTGGTACGGTCAGTGTATCAAGCCTTGTCAGTTGAAGCTTTTTCATTTGGCTCACTACGTGCACAGCCCACATTTCTCTCAACACACTTGCAACGCGGTTTGCACGTTATTTTCTGTCCTCGCGTATGCTACATGGCTTCCGAGTGCTAACCGTTGTACTATGCTCCGTGGATATGTCTGGAAAGTTCCTTTCGATGAAGGCAAAAGTGGTATGGGTATATGAGTGATGTATTTCAACGAATCAAACTCAATGTAGAAGGGGCTGAAAAATTTCAACATTGGAGTAGAAATGAGATTTTGTTTCCCCTTTCTCTGCGTCAGTGATACAGACTGAAGTGAACTTTCGATTGGCTGGCTTTCCAATACTTTTTTTTTTTTCTCTCCTCAACATTCTGATATTCGTAATGTATTAGTTGTGATCATAGTTAATCGAACTGCAAACCGTAGATATACGTGTTACCAATATAATAATACTTACTTACTGGCTTTCAAGGAACCCGAAGGTTCATTGCCGCCCTCACATAAGCCCGCCATTGGTCCCTATCCTGAGCAAGATTAATCCATTCTCTATTATCATATCCCACCCCCCCCCTCAAATCCATTTTAATATTATCTTCCCATCTACGTCTCGGCCTCCCTAAAGGTCTTTTTCCCTCCGGTCTCCCAACTAACACTCTATTTGCCCATACGTGCTACATGCTCTGCCCACCTCAGACGTTTGGATTTAATGTTCCTAATTATGTCAGGTGAAGAATACAATGCTTGCAGTTCTGTGTTGTGGAACTTTCTCCATTCTCCTGTAACTTCATCCCTCTTAGCCCCAAATATTTTCCTAAGCACCTTATTCTCAAACACCCTTAACCTATGTTCCTCTCTCAGAGTGAGAGTCCAAGTTTCACAACCAAAAAGAACAACCGGTAATATAACTGTTTTATAAATTCTAACTTTCAGATTTTTTGACAGCAGACTGGATGATAAAATCTTCTCAGCCGAATAATAACAGGCATTTCCCATATTTATTCTGTGTTTAATTTCCTCCCGAGTATCATTTATATTTGTTACTGTTGCTCCAAGATATTTGAACTTCTCCACCTTTTCAAAAGATAAATTTCCAATGTTTATATTTCCATTTCGTGCAATATTCTCGTCACGAGACATAATCATATACTTTGTCTTTTCGGGATTTACTTCCAAACCTATCTCTTTACTTGCTTCCAATAAAATTCCCGTGTTTTCCCTAATCGTTTGTGGATTTTCTCCTAACATATTCACGTCATCCGCATAGACAAGCAGCTGATGTAACCTGTTCAATTCCAAACCCTCACTGTTATCCTGGACATGTAATAATAATAATAATAATAATAATAATAATAATAATAATAATAATAACAATAAATTATTTTGTTATTGTTAATTATTATTTCCATTTTACGTTTTGATAAACCGGGATACAAGCATGTTATTTTACAAATATCTCTCTCAGTCAGTATAGAAAAATGGAACAGCCAGTTTGTATTTTGTTAGAGTAATTTTAAGTGGTAAATGCATGCTAACGGACCATGTTCCCCTAGTCCTTTTCCCCCTGTTTTCTTTGTCTTTCTCTTGTTCTCTTTGTTTTGATCGTGTTTACCTTTTAGTATATTATCCGTATTCTCCTTGCATTCCCCTTGTTCTCTCTTTATTCCATCTTGTTCTCCTTATATTCCTTTTGTTCTCCCTTATTTTCCATGTTCTCTTTGTATCTTTTATGCTCTCCTTGTATTCCCCATGTTATCCTTGCAATATCCTCATTAGTGTCGTATTGATATCCTTGCATTAATCTTGTGACTGTCTTCCTCTTACCTATCTTATCGTCTTTTTCTCCTTGTGTTGTATTCTCCTTGTTCTTGTTCTACTTTCTTTGTTCTCCTTGTATTCCCCTTGTTATCCTCATTGGTTTCGCATTATTCTCCGACTCCTCCTTGTTCATTCGTTTCTGTGTTTCTGATTATTTATCAGTGAATTGCAGCATAATGCAACTTTCATGGGTGCAGGTCACACTAGCGGCGCGGAGAACTGTCCACATTTGTTTTGTAGTCGGACCGGTTTTGAATGACCTCACTGGCGAAAGGCCTTGGATTAATGATTAAAAATAAATGAGCTTATAGGTAAATTAGAATTATTCGGTTTAACGCCTTGCTGACGAATAACTTTATAATTTGTTCTACTTCATTAAGTTAACCCAATGTCTGGCACATTGATTTGTGCGCTGTTTGTTCTCATGTTTTACAAGTTCCACGAAAAGGTTGGCGTTAATTAAAGTGGGTAATTCCAGTAAATTCTGCAGTTCCTAACGGCACGCTAAGTTTTATTCCGGACGGTTGCAGATGAACTGTCGCGGTTTCCCGGTGATAGGTCGGTCTTCTCCGTTTGTAATTTAACTTGTATCCGGTATAAAGTCATTATGCTGTCAGCCTTGTAATTAGTTATTGCCCAATATACTCGCTGACCTGTCACCTGTAGAAAGTACCGTACTTGATGGCTACGACATCTTAAACTTACACGAAATGAATATATCACGTGAAATACGGTTAACAAGTAGAGGATCCACCACTATGGGGTATCGGTAGCATCCCTGACCGTGGAACGAGCGGGCCTGGGTTAAAAACCTGGTTGGGGCAAGTTATTCTTGTTGAGGTTTTTCTGGGATTTTACCTCAACCCATTAAAAGGAAATGCTGGGTAACTTTCGGCGCTGGATCCTGGACTCATTTCGCTGGCATCACCTTGATCTCATTCAGACGCTAGATAACCATAGCAGTCGATAGAGAGTCGTAAAACCAGTTAGAGGATGCGCTTATGTGATTACCAGTTTTGGTGACAATTTCATATGAAACTTAATGATGTAAAATGAAGTATAAGAAAGCCAAATTATATACCGTTGTTTTTTATTACGTCATTGAATAGCCTAAGTAATGCCGTTTTTAACCAGTTTGGTCCAGATTATGCTTCAGCTACAACATTGATGAAATGAAATGCGCAACGTATATTCTATAAGTGCATCGCAGTATTTCCTGAAAGTAACCCCCAACCATCTGAATGTCATCTCAACAACGGTGGTTTTAAGTTGACTATCCGTTCACCAGTGAGTATTCTAGCATGCATGAACAGTGTACCTGCTGAATAATAATGGCGAAGGTTAAAGGTTCTCAGGCGCACATTTTTGCAGCGGAGTTTGGTGAGTGTTTTGAACTGAATGACGGGAACATTATATCAGATAGTAAACGATATTAAGATATATGGATCATATGAGGAGACAAAGAGGAAGGCAGAAAGTAGGAAAGTTTGGAGAAATCTGGGTTTGGAGTGAAATACCTGCCCTTAGGAAGAACACTGAATGAATGAATGATTATATTAGTTACATAAATGACTAAACTGTGATATATTTCCAAAGAATCCAATTCTCTGCAATGGCATAAAATTGTTTAATAAAGAAGCCGCTCTAAATAAAGGTTCGAATAGATCGGCTACTAATCAATTCATAAAGAATAATCATGAAAACCAATTGTGTGAAAATTTGAAAGGAAAAAGAAAACATTAAGATAAATGATATGAAAACATAGGAAATTATTTACAATAAAAGTTTGTTGGGTACAAATTATTACTAATTATAGCTGAGGATGATTTTAACACATGAGATCCTATGGCATCAATCGTTGCATCAGAAATTTTAAATTGTTTAAGTTGATTTAAAGTTTCTCGTGGGATCGTGCCACGGGCACCGAACATGAGCCCAAAAACTGTCCAATGTGTGATGTTGTATTGTGCTCCAAGATGCTGACAACAAGGCTCATAGATGACTTGTTTTTCACGACACACCTCTTGTGGCTGTTGCTCATGCATCTCGAAATGGATTGTGGGATCAAGAGTGACACCCTTATCCTTCTGCCGATCAATTATGATGATATCAGCACGTCTAGTAGAGCCATCAGAAGAGACGCAACCAACCTCCTCATAAATCTCATAGGAAGCATTCTGCGATGAGAGAACGAACCGTATTATGTCTGTTGATTCGGAGCAATTCTCCATGATGGCAGAAACCCAAGACGTGAGGAAGCGTTTCTTGCTCTCGCATCTTCTGCAACGGGTTGAGTCAAGAGTTCTACCAGGGAGAGTACGTACAGGTATTGTATTACAGTTCATCTTAATGGCTTGCGTCCACTGACTGCTCGAAATTTACAATTTCAAACAACTTTTTTTTCAATTTCATTTATTGTATTCCAGAGATCTTATTAGCATTGAAGCTTTAAGATATGGAACAAGACAAAATTTTACAACATTACAATTTTTTGGTGAGATCTAGTGAGATGAGGCCAAGGATTAGCTACAGATTACCTGTAATTTTCCTTATGGTTGGGGAAAACCTCGGAAAAAACCCAATCAGATAATCAGACCAAACGGGGATGAAGTGAGGTGACTCCGGCCTCACGACTGGGGAAAACCTCGGAAGAAACCAACCAATCAGACCAAACTGGGGATCCAACCCAAACCCGAGCGCAGCATTGGCGTCGTATTGATGTGTGAATCGTTTGGGCTATGAATTGATTTGTTGTCTTGAGATTAGACCTCTAGGAATTTGGTTATGAAGTAATTAACGAGAAGGTTCCACCGAAGACCATGAATTATGAAGACATGGTGATAATTCAGAATTATTCTTCACAGACGAATGTCCTGTCGAGAGAGAATCATAATTAGTATGCCTAGAGCATACCTGCACAAAAAGCGCTCAACGAGCGCGCGCGCTCCTTCGGAGCGGGAGAGCTTTGTTTACCTACGTCAGAATGACATAGACTTGCTATAGGTAGAGGAGAGGGAAACGTCCACTCAGCTATCTAGTAGAGTGCAGCGTGTAACTGTTTCACGTTGCTTACCTATTGCTACAGTACAGTATGGAGGAATCTAAAAGACGGAACATAACATTTAACATTTCACGATTTACAGCTCGAACTTATTGATCTTCAATGTGACCTAAGGGCTAAAGATCGTTTGAATAATACTACTAGCCTGGTTGAGTTTTACAAGACTAAACATTAGCAATAATATCCACGACTACACAGGCTGGCTGTGAAAATGATTGCTATGTTTGGCTCAACATTTATATTTGTGAGCAACTGTTTTCTATAATCAACTTTAATAAAGGCAGACATCGAACATCTGTAACTGATGTTTCATTATGATCAGTAGGCTACTGTTCCTTTCAGCTGCCAACAGCATAAAACCTCGTTTTGATGTACTGATAAATAAAAATATAACAAAATGATATTGTACATTTAAGTAGCTATAGAATTTTTCTTGTTTCTGTAAAATAAATATTTCTTTATTAATTAATGATAGTCCAAGACAGTTTTGCAAACACCGAACGGGAATTCATTTCATAAACACTCGTAATAATACTTCCTTTTGTGTATATTTTGTACGAGTCCACCATTATACAGATTGCAGCTAATATCTGCATTCCGCTCATGAGCTGTGAGCCGGCTCGGAGAGCGCAAACCTTGTGCAGGCCTGGCCTAGAGTGAAAGTAACTATTACAGACTTCCTTAATGAAGCTTTTATTATAATGATTGATTCCCAATAGTTTTTTCTGTGTCCTTGTATGATACGCCGTTAAAACCGAGCTATTTTTAAAGAAGTGGAATACTCTTCAAGAATACATTGAAATAATGGTCGTAATTTTTTTCATGCTTTCGAATGTTTGAATAACTGTAAGTAACTTGTGTTGTAGCCGAGATTAGATCGTCGCATCGTAACTGGGGCAACGCTCTGTTCTTGCATTTGATGAATGGAATCGAATTAACGTGGGTTAACAGAAATTCGCTTTCAGGCGTCCTGAGGTGTGTCCCACATTTCGGGGGCCCGTGCCAACGCGAAGAAGAGCGATCGGTTTATTAGCCCGAAGAATAATTTAACAGACTCTTTTCCTATATCTACTGCGGCAAGAAGCATTTCCGAAACATAATTTTGACGCCTCTGAATATTTTCACAAGTATTTATTTGTGAGTTATCCTGGAACGGGATGATGTGACGTCATTCTCAACTTAAAAATAGCATAACAGTGCTTTAACCCCGTTACTTCTTGGCAGGTTTTCTGTAGCGGGATAGGAATCCCGCCATTTAAAATGTGTAAACATTGCGACCAAGTGCGAAATTTTTCGAGTTTGTCAGAGGCGCGAGAGTCTTGACTCGAATATTGGTCAAGGAGAGTTCGTATTTACCTCGTTCGCCGTCAGACGGCAGTGTCTGTCCTTGTTCACACTCTCTGCCCTCATCATCTTCGATCTATTCATTTCCTTTTGTTCCTTTCTCGTCGCAGTGTGTATTCTATAAGGTCAATGAGACGAGCGTCTTCTTCACTTTCAACATCGCTGATAAAAGAGAACGTGAGCGAGAAGGCAGTGAATGTTCATCCCCCCCCCCTCCCGGCATGCAATGCGGCGTCTGAGATTCTGCTTTGGAGATCACCATAGTCGTCATCGTTGACGCCAAGGATTAGACCCTTTGCTCTGCTCCGAATCTTAAAATTGTCGACGCCATCTTTTCGATGCTTATATTAGTGATACACTATACAGCGTGGAAGTAGTATGTATAACTCTGCATATTTTAACAGCTTATTCCGTGGATAGAGTACAACAAAAAAATTCTAATACCTTATTCAAGGACCTAATATTATACAGGGACATCATTTTATTTTTACTAACATTTCTAATATTAACCTGGCTATACCTTTGAATCAACGATTAAAAACCGGAAACACAGTTCGCTACCCCCTTCCACGACTGGAGTTCGATGATACTGGCGTAATATACAAACAAAACACTTTAGTAGGTATAGGAGGGAAGAAAAGTAGTTCATCCATTTACGTAAACTAGGAAATATCGCGATTTTGAGTTTGATAATTTTCATTAGGTTTTTGGTTAATCAAAATACAGTACAGTATTAACAATGAGTGTTTTTACTCACGAACTGAGCTTTCATGCGGACGTATTCATTATGCAGTGTATATTATACTGTCTACAGCACATTAGCGTACACTATAGAGAATGAAGGTAAATTGAAAAATAATCCTAATATGGATATTTAAACACATTTTTGAAAATAGTAACCGTTCATTTCGATACAGGCTTCAGTTCTTTTGTGCATATTATCGCACTATAGACTATTGTATGTAATTTCAATTGAGGAGCGTTTTTGCAAAAGTCGATAGATGCAGAAATCAAGATTTTACAGAAATTACACTAAGTGACAGGATCTATCGAGTTTTGAAAAAAACCTGGAAGGTCTGGTAGTCTCTACATACGGTATGAATAAAGTTTTGGTAAATCTGATTTCATAGATCGATTCCGGAGGTAGAAAATATGCGATATCCATATGTGACTCACTTTCGAAAAATTCTGCATCTATCGACTTTTGCAAAAACGTTCCTCAATTACCAGGTTCGTACTTCGTATCAGTAACTCATGTTGAAATAATTCTGTACCTACTCTATAAAAGAGACCTTACGTACTGTAAATTCAATCTTCACTTCTGCCCGATCCGAAAAGATAAAATTACTCAGACATGCTATCTACTGTTCGTCCAAGTGGTTACATCGCAGCGTCGTAGAAAGGGACAGTTAATTACTTAACGAGGCCCTTTAATTTAAATTATTTTAAACAGTTGTATAATATTACGTAGACGTCCCATTCCTAACAGAAATTAATGTTCCCAGAAAAGAGCTAAGACTAGCATTTACAGAGAGGTGAATAGAAGCAGGTTGGGGAAACCGGGATGCGACGTAGGCAAATGAAAAATGATGCAATATTGAAATCTCTTGCGTCACTGGAAAACGCGAACATATTTTTGGAACGTACTGTTTACTATGACTGTATATGCGGTCTTGGATCTGTGTGGAGGACGGTTGAACTTCATTAGTAGAAGGGGTGGGAGTGAAGTACATCCAAAAACATAAATAATTCAATAAAAATTGAAGTAAAAATAAAATGATGTCGCTGTTTTTTTTTAAGTGGTATTCGGTTTTTGAAATTCGTAGCTTACTAATAATTTCATTTATGTGGACAAACAAAACACAATTTTAGATTAAGTATCATGAATTATAAACTATTTAGTCAAACTAATGAATTTCATCGAGAAAAACAAAATTTTTATATTAGATCAATCAGTAGTAAAAGTAAAGTCAACCCCATGACGGCCAAATCGGACCCGAGGGTGAGGAGAGGTTAAGACTCCCGTCTTTACAATCGGAATTGAACTAGTCTTCACTCATTGCAAGAAAAGTTATCGAACATCCATGTCTTAAGCGGAATTCGAACTTATTTACTTTGAAAGCCGCTTCTTAATCGCAGTACGCGATGGCCAACACAGATTGAACTCCTGATGGTAATGGCAGTTCCTGTTTACATACCTTTGAGGAGCTTTCTAATTACACAAGCAGCGATCACCTTTCAACACTCATGCGTACTACTGCAAATTGTGACGTAGGCATTTGCTTATGTCATCATGTGTCATGCTGTTAGTTCTTAAAGAATGGTGATCCAAGAGAGCTATTTCCCTTTTGTCTCTGATGAACATACGTGAAAGCTGTTGTGTAACTGAATAAACAAGGACAATTCTTTGTGTGCATATAGCTATATTTGTAAGGAAATGAAAATAAATAAATCATTTGATTTGATTACCTGGTTGGGTTTTTCCGAGGTTTTCCCCAACCAAAAGGCAAATGCCGGGTAATATTTTGGCGAATCCTCGGGCCTCACCTCATCTCACTACATCTCGCCAAAATATTGTAAAAAATTGCACAAAATTGTAAAAATTGTAGAAAATTACTAAATTGTAAAACTATAAAAATTTGTAAAAATTGTAATTGTAATATTGTAAAATTTTGACTTGTTCCACATCTTAAAGCGTCATTGCTCATGTAAGATTTATGGAATAAAATGAATGAATGAATGAATGAATGAATGAATGAATTTGGGAAAAATCTTAGGTAAGCCTACCTGTTTTGTAACCTCTTGATACTGATCTTTATCAAAATTAAATTTTGTAACATATGTTCCTTAAAAATTCACAATATAAATCGCCTATACTTGTTTTTAATAAGTTTATTTTACGACGCTTTATCAACTGCGATGGTTATCTAGCGTCTGAGTGAAATGAAGGGGATAATGCAAGCGAAATGAGTCGAGAGTCCAGCGCCGAAAGTTCTTAACGAGTTGAGGCAAAACCCCGGAAAAACGTCAACCAGGCAACTATTTCCGACCAGGATTTGAACCTGAGTCCACTCGTTTCACGGTCAGACATGCTAACCGTTACTCCGCATTGGTGGTTAAACTTATTAGCAAACATGGAGTAAGTATGTGTCGAACAATATAATTTGTTCCATGGTAACCTTCTTTGCTTTTATTTATAGCGAAGGTCAATTAGTAGACCTATGCTTAGTTTAGAGGACACAGTGAGTTCCTAAGTGCAATGATGCATTGGGCCATCAGGATCGGATCCTTGAAAAGCCAAGCCATTTACTTTTCCGGAATATTTGGAACTAAGTTCTGTAGTTCTTTTATGTTGAGTGGAATTCCATGTTTGCAGGAGTGTGGCGAGGTTTTTAATACCTCTTTAAGTTGAAAAATATATTTTATCCATAACTATTATGTAAATTGGTCTTTCTTTCACCATCCTTAACAACCTAAAGAATGGGTTTATCCACGGCAGTGAATTAATTTTTTCTTAATCACTGTCCTCATGACAACCAACATATAAACAACAATAAATCCATCTAATCATTCATTTATAACTTCTCCAAAAACATACAAAGGAAAGGTGTACAATTTAAATAGTAATATGCTTTATAAGAGCGGTATGTTGAAGTTTTGAAAAAGCGAAACGTAGTTGAGCTTTTTTAATTTCCGAGAATTGAAAGAGAATATACCGCTCGTGTATTGTACATTATTTTGTGCGAAGATCGTTTATTACATACCTGAAATAGGAATTTCTAATTAGTTGCAATGAAATCTCCATCTTGGTTTCTGTTCAATGACGGCAAATTTGCAAAACAAAAATATCTATCTTCAACATTGTTTCATCTTGTACTCTTGTATTCAACATTGTTGCTTTAAAATGTTTTCTGTGTTTACTATACTCCAGCAGGTCGTGATATACGTCTGTCTTTTTTTTCCCCCAGTCTATGATGAGTTTGGAATCTTGTTGATTCTTTGACGGCTTCCTTAATGTTACTTGCATCACGAATGCAGTAACTTTAGTGGAGTTCTAGAGTTTACTTAATTTTTGCAAATATTTAAAAACAATAATTAACAGTGCAATTTAGGTGAAATTGCAATGGTAAGTTTCCAATTTATAATTATTACTATATTGAACGTCTCTAAAAATAATATGTTAAAAGCCTAAAGCAGTAAAATGAATATGTCACTTTAGCGGTAAGAAGAGGGAAATTGTTATGTGTGTTAGGTTGGGAATACTGAATGTGGAATTTTAGACTTTCCGCGGATTGGTTTTGTGCGGAAACCAAGCAAATACGCACGATCTCGCACAAATTAAATTTAGATACCGGTAATGAAATTTAGATACCAGTAACGGATAAAATAATGTAAAGCACATGAGAGCATGAATTTATACTATAAATTATTATTATTAGCCATTCCTAAGAGTAGATATTTTAATAGAGAAGCGTGTTAAAAATTGGATATATTATACGGTAAATTGCGACAAGTATTTTATTTTTAGTTGGTTATTTAACGACGCGACGCTGTATCAACTACTAGGTTATTTAGCGTCGATGGGATTGGTGATAGCGAGATGGTATTTGGCGAGATGAGGCCGAGGATTCGCCATAGATTACCTGGCATTCACCTTACGATTGGGGAAAACCTCGGAGAAACCCAACCAGGTAATCAGCCCAAGCGGGGATCGAACCCGCGTCCGAGCGCAACTTCAGATCTTCAGTTCCGAAATAATTATATTTTCCAAAATTCCCATTAATCTCCGCCAAGAGCACAAATAAATTTCCAGCAATCTCCGCCGACACCAATATTTAAAAAAACACAAACATAAAATTAATTTCCATAAATAGCTGCCCCTGAGAATTAGTGGTATAGACCGGTAGCATAGGTATCGCATCTCCTCATTCTGAGAATTACACAAAATTCCTATAAATTAATGTAACTTCAGCGAGTATTACTTAAAACGTCGACTGCACTAACTTATACAGGGACATCATTTTATTTTTACTTCAACTTTTATTGTACCTGAGTTTTTGAATGTACTTCACTCCCACCCCTTCTACTAACGAAGTTCTAACTGTCCTTCACACAGAACCAAGGCCGCAGTACTGAGTTAGTGATTATAGTAAGTTTCAGAAATATGTTCGCGTTTTCCAGTGACGAAAACTTTCAGTATTGAATCATATTTTCGCACAGGTACTGTCGTCCATTTGCCTACGTCGCATCCCGATTTCCCCCACCTGCTTCTGCTCCCTCCACTGTAAAGACTAGTGGCTGGGCTTTCTTAGCTCTTTTCTGAAAACATTAATTTCTGTTAGGAATTAATTGGACATCTAGGTAATATTCTGCAACTGTTTAGAATAACTTAAATAAAAGGGCCTCGTTAAGTATTTAACTATCACGTGATTGCCCCTCTTTCTACGATCCTGCGACATAACCACTTGGACGGACAGTAGATAGCATGTCTGAGTAATTTTATCTGTGCGGGTCGGGCAGAAGTGAAAACTGAATTTATAGTGCGTAAGGTACTCTTTTATAGAGTAGGTACAGAATTATTTCAACATGAGTTACTAAGTATGAAGGACGAAACTGGTAATTGGAATTAGATGCACTAGTCTATAGTGCGATAATATGCACAAGAGAACTGAAGCCTGTATCGAAATGAACGGCCACCATTTTCAAAAATGTGTTTAAATATCCATATTATGATTATTTTTCATTTTAACTTCATTCTCTATATCGTACGCTAATGTGCTGTAGATAGTATAATATACATTGAATAATGAATACGTTCGCATGGGTAACTCAGTTCGTGAGTAAAAACACTTACTGTTATACTGTACTGTATTTTGATTAAACAAAACCTAATGAAAATTATCACACTCAAAATCGCGATATTTCCTGCTTTACGTAAATGGATGAACTACTTTTCTTCCCTCCTGTACTTAGTAAAGTGATTTGTTTGTATTTTACGCCAGTATCATCGAACTCCAGTCGTGGAAGGGGATAGCAAACGGTGTTTTCGGTTTTTAATCGTTGATTCAAAGGTATAGCCACGTTAATATTAAAAATGTTAGTAAAAATAAAATGATATCCCTGTAGTACTTAACAATTAATTACGTACTTGCAACAGTTTGAGTTCTCACATGTCTTATTAGAGAACCATCGAGTATTATAACGTCGGACGACCATATGACAACATGTTATAGGACACAGCATTGGAACGAATTTGCTTGCAGTGCGTGGGTAATATCATGCAAATAACTCATGGCTATCACTGCAACGTGTAACGCGCCTCATTTTAACTGTACATCATGTAAATCCATGACGAACAATAGTTGTGGGAATGCGATTCGATCTTGCAGGCTGTCTCTTCCTCGTTTGAATTTCGCCACATGAGCGAGTTATGTATGCACCGATACTCGGTTCATTTAATGACAAGTTACGAGGTCAATTCTCTGCATTGTTGATTCTGCGTTCGGTGCTGTGGTGGGGCTGTTGAACCCTGTCATAGGGATTCAGATCTTTGAAAAGTGATGATCACCTTAGTAAATCACGTAACATTGATATAGGTGTACCTCAGGGGACGATTTTAGGTCCTGTTTTGTTTTTAATATATATCAACGATTTACTTAAAATTGACATTGAGAAATATTCTGGTACTCTGTATTCTTATGCTGATGATACTGTGGTTATATTTAGCGGTTCGAGTTGGAATGAAACTTATCAAAATTCTAACAGAGGTATTAATATTATTAAAGAATGGCTGGATGCTCACTTACTTTCTTTGAACGTTTCTAAAACAAAATTAATACCATTTTCATTAACATCACATGGCCTTGAGCAACTAGAAATAAATAATAATATAAGTATAACTATACATGATTGTAACCTACCTACTTGCTCATGTAACGCTTTGAGTATATCCTCACAAGTTAAATATTTAGGCATTATTATTGACCAACATTTAAAATGGGACAAGCATATCTCCTTTCTGTGTAACAGATTGCGTAAAACAATCCACAAATTTTCCATTCTACGCTCTTATTTACCTGTTTATGTTCTGCGTACTGTGTACTTAGCTCTGTTTCAATCAATAATTCAGTATGGTATTTTAGGTTGGGGAGGAATGGCAAAATCGACTCTCCGTCCTTTAAATCTGCTCCAAAAAAGAATTATCAAAATTTGTCTATATAAACCTTTTGATTACCCAACAAAATTAATTTTTCAGGAATTTGGCGTATCAAATCTAGAACAAATTTATAAACAAAAATTGCTGATTTACTTCCATAAAAACCACAATAAATTTAAATATGATCCTCATGAATACCAGACGAGACAAAACTACAGTTTCTTTCTAAATACTCCCAAATGCCACACAACTGCTGGATTAAAACACAGCAGAAATTTTGGACCCAAAATATATAATACATTAATTAGAGCTTACCCTGAGCTAAGTACACTTAACACACATAGATTTAAGAAACAAATCAGATTAATTATTTAATTGTTTAAGCCAATTGAGTTAAAATTGTTACTCTAATATTCATGTACTTCTGTATTTTCTATTTGTATATAGACCCTGTTATTACATGCTGTATGTATTTTACCATTTATTAATGTGATTGTGCTCAATGAACTCTCGTAATTTTGTGATATATTTTGTATAACTGATCTGAACTGCGCCCGAGCACGAGCTTCTGCTCTTTCGGGCTGCAATGCCTAATGTAGCTCAAGTGTATAGTATTAATAAATATTATTATTATTATTATTATTATTTTGGTGCTTCGCAATTGCTCATATACAGCTTCTCTCAAACTCATTGGCATTTTCTGTTATACCACGCACAGTTACCACGAAATCGGCCGCCGTTTCAGG
The DNA here is from genome assembly GCF_040183065.1 of Periplaneta americana. NCBI lineage: Eukaryota > Metazoa > Arthropoda > Insecta > Blattodea > Blattidae > Periplaneta > Periplaneta americana. The sequence goes on along the minus strand of NC_091117.1, from coordinate 23,537,250 downwards.
GTCTATGGTTGAACATTTTGTGTTTTTAACACATAAACGATAATCTACAAATGTTCAACATTAATAAATAATGAAAATGTATTTACATTATTTGCACTGAAATATTGTTAGCTATAAATGATGCATTTTACAAGTAAACTCTCCTTCAAGATACAGTAGAACCCCTATTATCCGTGGTAATGAAGGGGGTGGACTGAACGGTTAATCGAAAAAATCGGATAATCCGTACTACAGAAGACTTTCATAAATTAAGTGTTGCATAATGCAGTTTCGTAATTTCCTCTGTGGCCATGTGTTTTAACACATTAGGTAGTGGATCAGAAGTTTTAAGTATAATAGGTCTGTTGGAAAGAGTGGGTGAAGAAAGAACAATGCTGAAACTGATCAGGAAGAGAAAAAGGAATTGGCTGGGTCACTTATAAGAAAGTGCCTACTAAAGATTCACTGGAAGGAATGATGAACGGGAGAAGATTTCGGGACAGAAGAAGATATCAAATAATAGGCGGTATTAAGATATATATGGATCATATGCGAAGACTAAGAGGAATGCAGAAAATAGAAAAGACTGGTGAATGCTGGGTTTGCAGTGACAGAACACTATGAATGAATGAATGTCAATGACCGGTTTCTAAGGGTCAAGGAAACTTCCTATGATGGATTTCTGTGGAAAGATAGGAAAAGTATAGGTCTCATGTTATAGATTTAAGTAATTTATACACTTTATCCTTTGTTTTTATTAAATTTCGCACAGTTGTAACTCCAATCTTGTATTCCGATGTGAGATGAGCCACAGTTCCTCTTATGCAAAACCACTCAATTATATGCACTTCTCTTCGATACGGTACGTATGGGCGAATCCAGAAATATATATATAGAGTGTTAGTTGGGAGGCCGGAGGGAAAAAGACCTTTAGGGAGGCCGAGACGTAGATGGGAAGATAATATTAAAATAGATTTGAGGGAGGTGGGATGTGATGATAGAGAATGGATTAATCTTGCTCAGGATAGGGACCAATGGTGGGCTTGTGTGAGGGCGGCAATGAACCTCCGGGTTCCTTAAAAGCCTGTAAGTAAGTTATTATTATTATTATTATTATTATTATTATTATTATTATTATTATTATTATTATTATTTATTAATGATATATAAAAAACATATAGAATTATTTTATTAGTGCATATTTATTGGCATATTTTAAGGTTTTTAAAGGCATACTTGCATGCATATTTAATAGGTTAGTACGTGAACTTTCTGGCCCTAGTAATAATGATGCTACAATCACGCAGCTATGTCCCAAGTCGTGTGTTTAACATGGCTTGATAGTACCTACATGAATCTCTACTCCTTTCAATCGAAGCCGGGTCATCTGGCTTTTGATCTTGTATTTTCCCTGTGAACAACAACAGGTCACCACAATCTGTTAACATGGAATCCTTTATGGACGACAAACCGTGTTTAAATAGCTTTGAACCCTCCAGCTACAGTGCAGCACTGTTACTGCCTTTTCAGACTCATTTCCTGACCGGATGAGAGCTGAAAATGAAATGAAATCCTGTTTAAAACAGGAGAAAAAGTTACAGCCGACTGCGGGCTGTGCAACTGGTGAGGCACATCAGACATCACTAACGCAGACCGGAGTTGGTGGTGTGTGTTAAATCCGCTTCGGCTATGAACGTTTGATGTCGAATGCGTCTTTCTCCGCACCGAGTATGTGCAACAAATATAGCAGAATTTCAGTTGCTTACTGTATCAAGAATACGAGCCTTATCCGAATTATTAGCAGGGAGCGAAACTTGTTGCCCGATTGGAGAGGGGCAAGTGGTTTCAGATTAACTGTGTTCTAGAGTCCTTTACTGTGTACAATAGAAGGCGGCGTGAGTCGTGCACCTTTGAACTACTGTGCCTTAGATGTTCGCTGTTCACTTGTTTTGTGTTGCAGTCGACGAGTAACTTACATCATGGGCTAGACACCACAGAATTCCGTATTAATTTCGAAAAAAAAAATCGTGATAAAATATATTTCGCGTTTTATCGCTGATTAGTTATGACTGAACATTTTTGTGAAAAAATTTCCACATGGTGTAAGCAATGGCGAGTAATTATGAATCATCAAAAATCAAATTTAGTCAGATTTACTTATAAGAGAAACGCTGTAAATTATCCAGTAACATTATGTGGTTCAGTAGTACCAATGGCTCAATCTGTCAGATATCTTGGATTAATCTTGGATAGCAAACTTACTTGGCATAACCACATATCAGCTATTGTTAAAAGAATTAGACACAGAATCTACCTGCTAAAACATATTATTCAAGACAAATCTCCATTGCCTCTACACTGTAAGAGATTTATCTATATTTCAATCGTGCGCCCTGTGTGGCAATATGGATGTTCAATTTGGGGATCTAATTCTGCATCACAAATAAGAAGAATACAGGTCATGCAAAATCGCTATTTGAGGCTGATGTCTGGTGCACCTTGGTATATCAGCAACAAGAACCTGCACGATGATCTCTGTATTCCTGAGGTGACGGAGGTCCTAAGACAGAGCTACATCAGACTGTACAACTCCTTCCTAAACCACATGAATCCGCTACTTCAAGTAATAATTGTCACTAATCCACCACAAGATTCAGCCCATAGAAGATTAAAAAGAAAACGGCATAGTGATATGAGGCTATAGGGTACTTTTGGGATTGCCAGTGGGCAATACCCATAAACAAGTGTCAAGTTATTTTATTTTATTTTTTTTCTTTTATTTCCTTTTCTCTGTTTGTTATTCCCAACTATAATGTATTTATTTATGTACAATAAAGTTTACTTCAATTTATAATATAAAAAAATAGTTATGAGATAATAGCAATAATTCCGTATAAATTGGAAAGAAATTTTTACTTGGAAAAATGACCACATATTACACAATAATAATAATAATAATAATAATAATAATAATAATAATAATAATAATAATTCGAGGCACGACAGCCCATGAAGGACCATGACCGACCAGCCGGCTGCTGACCTCACGTCCACATACCGAAGCAGAGGTGGACTATCATCCAACTAGAATGGAGATATAGTGTGGTTACCACGGTGATCCCCTCAGCCGTTATAGGTGGTTTTCGTAACCGAATTTCGCTCCCTATCGAAGCTCCCCAAGTGCATCACGATGCTGGGTGGCCAACGGTCCCATACACTGACCGGAATTTCTTCGCCCATGAGGTCTCGAACCAACGTGCTTACCGTAATGCGAGTCTGGGCAGGATGCTTTAGACCACGACGCCAAGAGGCGTAAAAGGATGATAAAGTTTCATACATCAATTTATTCAACTGATGCACAAGGAACCCAGACACATTTCAACACAGCAGGTGTAAATTGAAGGTAATTCAACATGAGAGCTCGTAATGCCTCAATCACGTTAACTTTAACATTGAAAGTGTTGGATGATTGTTTCAAAACTATTTCAGTCGAAGTGAGAAATGCTACAATACAATACTAAATAAGGAAAGAAAAGGCTTTGGAGAGAAGGGAAAAAGTGACGTGGAAGGAGGGAAGAAAGGAACTTAGAAGAAAAGGCAATGAAATGAGCATGTGAAGAAGAAAGAAGGAAGGAAAGAGGCAAAAAATAAAAGAGAGTTGGGAAAAGTAGGAAAGAAAGGGATCTAGAAACAGGGAAAGAAAGGACTTGGAAGAAAAGTAATGATTATTGCGTTCAGTTTTAGTCTGAAAGCGGTCGTAAGAGTGCAGACTAGAACTGACCATAAAATACTTTTTAAAGAGATATTAATCTAGCGAAATCAACAGGACAGGAAAGCATGTCACCACCTACGAACTTACTATCATCGCCCACGTTTTTATGTACTGTACTCCGTAGTAAGGTCAGACTGTAGAAAGTATCATATAACTCCCACCTCCATGTGTCGGGACAGAGTGTCCATGAGGATGCTTTTAGGTGGGGCCAATCATGTATCGATATGACAACTGCGATTGCGTGAGATAGCAATACCTGTTCTACATCGAGTTTATTACTGTAGCAAATTTCGTATGTAGTTTAATTGAAGTTAAAACTTTGTGGCAGGAACCATGTAACGGCTATTTTGTAATAGATGGCGACTTATCAGCATACAAACCGCAAGCTGTGTAAAACGGGCGCTGAAACCACGTCGTAATCTGTTGCTTTTTTAATTAATATTGAATCTAGAAGAGTACCAGATAATGTTTATCCTCCCAATTAAAAATATATAAATTCCACACAGTGATGATTTTTATTTAACATATATAAAGGTAAGAAAATTGTTACTTGTATCGTAACAGTATATTTATTTACTTATTTATTTAATTATTCATTCATTCATTTATCCATTTATTTATTTATTTATTTATTTATTTATTTATTTATTTATTCTGGTGTAGTTAAGGCCATGAGGCCTTCTCTTTCACAACACCAGGAATACAAATACAATATTAGAAATAAACAGAAAAAAATACACTATATACAAAGTAAAGTTACACAAGAAATAAAGAGAGAGAGAGAGAGAGAGAGAGAGAGAGAGAGAGAGAGAGAGAAAACACTATAAACAAATCAATTTCATGTTGAAGTTTGCCGATAAGCTATTAATGTTTGGCTATAATTATATGTGTACAAAACCGCCTTTGCTTATCATAAATAAATAAAAATCGCCAAATACAGCCAACATATGTTCAACGTGATTATAATTTTTCAAAGTGATTTTCAAAGTGTTCACATTTCAATGACTACGCTAATAGTGGTTACAATTCTTAAACAGTTTTAATTTTTTATATATTTTAGATCATATCACATGACTTGCAGTGATTTAAATCGGCAAATACAGCCAACACATGTTCAAAGTGATTTAAACTTTTAAAGTGTTTATACAAAGTGTTCACATTTCAGTAACTACGCTAATAGTGGTTACAATTCTTAAACAGTTTTATTTTATATTTTAGATTATATCATATGACTCGCAGTGATTTAACCTAACATAGCATGTATATCATAGATCAACCTAAGTTAAGTCCAAGCAATCACACTAATATGACCTGAAAATTACCACATTAAGTTCCATCTAATAGGCAAGGTTTTCATCATATTAATCTAACATTTCACATCTGAAGATGATACACATGTATCGAAAACGTTGATGAAAATTTATTTATTTATTTATGATACGTAAAGGCGGTTTTGTACACATATAATTATAGTCAAACTATAAACAAATTAAGGCCACACAAAAATATACACAGGTTGCAGTCACATAAACTTTAAATGAGTGATTAAGTATCATAATTAATTGTATCCTAACTAATTACGTAACATAAACAATCTAGATTAAAAAAGGAAATGAAAAAAAAAAAACACAAATCAATACTTCTAGCAATACCTAAAAAACATTAACTAAGACAAAATTTTCCAATTTAATTTTGAATTGTAAGCAGTTAGCAGTATGGGATGAAGATAAATTTTACGCTTAACATGGTTTTAATATGGTTGCAGTGATGAAATGATCATGCAATACTTACGTTTGTTTTCTTTGTTTCAGGTAAGTTGGCTTACTGCACCCGTAGATCATAATCATGATGTCACGGTACGTAAAAGAGAGCTCGTATTAAACACATGTTCTTTCTTAGAATGTAAATTAATATTTTTAGGCAACGCTAATTTACTCTTCTTCAACTTTGTGTCGAGAGAAAAGTCTGTCCGTTGATTTTGTTAGACGGTGGAGCCGAAATAATATCCTGAGATACTCTAGAACTCCGAGAAGACTTTTTGGGTGTGATAGAGCCCAGAGAAGACGACGTGCAAGACAGTACAATTCCTAGAAAAATAGTCCGGGAGACGGTAGGATTTTGGGAATCCATTCAGAAAGATGATGGACTTGGAGAAAGCATTCATGGGATAGTAGACTTCGAGAAATCATTTAGTGGAATAGCTGAATTCGAGAAAGCATTCGCGGGAACAGTATAATTCGATAACGTATTCAATTAGACGGCATAATCAAAACCAATTCACGGGACAGTCAAATTCTAGAAATATTTCAAGGAAATTGCAGAATTTGAGAACTTAATCAGGAGAATAGTTTAATTCGAATAAGCATTCAGGAGTAAATATCTTTGGATTTTTTTTGTTCTATTTTTCTACGGGTTTAACTGTTTGTTATTCTTTTCGTTTATTTTATTATACTTTATGTGGTGATTTTAATATATTGAGTATATATAATATAGGTGAATATGGATTTAATATAATTGAATTTGAGAATTCATACTGGGGAATCCGGCATAAAAAACATTCACGGGATGGCAGAATTCGAGAAAACGTTCAGGTGAATATAAAATTTAGGCGTTCTCTGGAATAACAATTTTACGTACTTTACTTCGTTTTTTTCCGTTTTTGGCATGTAGGCCTATTGAATCCTTAATAACTAGAGCTAGAATTATGATGAAATTGCATCTTTTTTCTAGTAAGCCAGAAACATAGCTGCTTTAGTATTTATATGTTACGTGATAAACTGTTTTAAGACATATTTGTTAGGGCATTTTTTGCATTTTTTGCCTGTTTCAACTCATAAGAGCATTTTTTGTTTTATTCGGTCATTTTTTAGGCATTTTCATTCAATTTTGGCCATAAATCCCCACTATTAATGTAAAATGTTTATTTCCTTCGATATTTTCTCTACATATTTTGTCCATTAATACCCATTATTTTTTTATAACATTTTAATCGTTTTTGTACACAAATATTGTCATTTTAACGTAGTATACCCCCTGTAATGGACCAGTCCAACCACTCCTTCAATATAGACTCCTCTGTGCCTGATAGTTCCGGATAAGAGTGGCCTTGTGGTGGACTACATGGAAACTATATCAGGTAAAATAATTAATTAAAGTGTACTACTTAGAAAAAAAATATGTAAAACTAAATGAACTGAAATGTTGGTACTAGAATTTAATTTAATTACTAATCTAAATATTAACTAGTACAAAACCTCTTTTCCTACTAAGCCAATTATGTAAGATCAATTTTTAGGGCATTTTTAAGGGAATTTTTGAAAGATTTTAGGTCATAAATGCATTGTTTTTAGGACATTTTTTCATGATTTATAGGTCATCAAAATCCTAGCCCTATTAATAACACATCGCTACTGACAACATATTATTTACCTCTAACAAACACAGCGCCCTCTAGAAACATTTGAACGTCGTTCTGCTCAATGCTGTTATACTAGTTCTGAAATGTTTGATGCTCTGTATCTCAAATTCAAGATTTCTTGATTCATTTCTTGCTCCAGAGCACGCCTCAATTCGAGAACGGATTCAGGGACGCGGTAAAATTCGGGAAAACATTCGAGATACGGTAGAATTGTAGGAAACATTTAGAGGGAGGGTGTAAGTCGAGTAAACATGCTGGAGAATAGTCGAATTCGAGAAAGACGATAACACTCTAAAAATAATTTAGGAGTGCAGTAGAATTTGAGAAAGCATTCAGGGGGACGATAAAAATGAGAAAACATTTAGAGAGACGGTGGAATTCGGAAAATCTTTCAGGGGGATGATAAAATTCGAACATTGATTTAGGGGACACTAAAATTGGACATTAGGAGGATGGTAAGCTTTCAGGGGGGGGGAATAGAACTTGAGAAACTATTCAGGGGAATGGAATAAATTGAACAATATTCAAGAACATGGTAGAATTCAAGAAAGTTTTCAGGGAGATAATAGTATTAGAAAAATCATTCAGGGAGTGCTAGAATAATTCAGGTAGCATCGGCGATATGGTAGAGTTCGAGAACACATTCGAGGAGACGTAGAATAACTCTAGAAAGCATAGGCCTATAGGGTGTGATAGAATTTAAGAAAACATTCAGGGGGACAGTAATATTCGAAAAATCGTTCAGGGAGTGCTAGAATAATTCCAGGAATTATTCAGCGATATGGTAGAGTTCGAGAACACATTCGAGGAGACGGTAGAATAACTCTAGAAATCATAGGCCTATAGAGTGTGATAGAATTTAAGAAAACCTACAAGGGGACAGTAATATTCGAAAAACCGTTCAGGGAGTGCTAGAATAATTTTAGATAGCATTCAGCGATGTGGTAGAGTTCGAGAACACATTCGAGGAGACGGTAGAATAACTCTAGAAAGCATAGGCCTATAGGTTGTAATAGAATTTAAGAAAACATTCAGGGGGACAGTAATATTCGAAAAATCGTTGAGGGAGTGCTAGAATAATTCCAGGTAGCATTCAGCGATATGGTAGAGTTCGAGAACACATTCGAGGAGACGGTAGAATAACTCTAGAAATCATAGGCCTATAGAGTGTGATAGAATTTAAGAAAACCTACAAGGGGACAGTAATATTCGAAAAACCGTTCAGGGAGTGCTAGAATAATTTTAGATAGCATTCAGCGATGTGGTAGAGTTCGAGAACACATTCGAGGAGACGTAGAATAACTCTAGAAAGCATAGGCCTATAGGGTGTGATAGAATTTAAGAAAACATTCAGGGGGACAGTAATATTCGAAAAATCGTTCAGGGAGTGCTAGAATAATTCCAGGAATTATTCAGCGATATGGTAGAGTTCGAGAACACATTCGAGGAGACGGTAGAATAACTCTAGAAATCATAGGCCTATAGAGTGTGATAGAATTTAAGAAAACCTACAAGGGGACAGTAATATTCGAAAAACCGTTCAGGGAGTGCTAGAATAATTTTAGAGAGCATTCAGCGATGTGGTAGAGTTCGAGAACACATTCGAGGAGACGGTAGAATAACTCTAGAAAGCATAGGCCTATAGGTTGTGATAGAATTTAAGAAAACATTCAGGGGGACAGTAATATTCGAAAAATCGTTCAGGGAGTGCTAGAATAATTCCAGGAATTATTCAGCGATATGGTAGAGTTCGAGAACACATTCGAGGAGACGTTAGAATAACTCTAGAAATCATAGGCCTATAGGGTGTGATAGAATTTAAGAAAACGTACAAGGGGACAGTAATATTCGAAAAACCGTTCAGTGAGTGCTAGAATAATTTTAGATAGCATTCAGCGATGTGGTAGAGTTCGAGAACACATTCGAGAAGACGGTAGAATAACTCTAGAAATCATAGGCCTATAGGTTGTGATAGAATTTAAGAAAACATTCAGGGGGACAGTAATATTCGAAAAATCGTTCAGGGAGTGCTAGAATAATTTCAAGTTGCATTCGGCGTTGTGGTAGAGTTCTAGAACACATTCGAGAAGACGGTAGAATAGCTCTAGAAATCATAGGCCTATAGGGTGTGATAGAATTTAAGAAAACATTTAGGGGGACAGTAATATTCGAAAAACCGTTCAGGGAGTGCTAGAATAATTTCAGGTAGCATTTAGCGTTATGGTAGAATTCGAGAACACATTCGAGGAGACAGTAGAATAATTCTAGAAATCATAGGCCTATAGGGTGTGATAGAATTCAAGAAAACATTTAGGGGGACAGTAATATTCGAAAAATCTTTCAGGGAATGCTAGAATAATTTCAGGTAGCATTTCAGGTAGAGTTCGAGAACACATTCGAGGAGACGGTAGTATAACTCTAGAAAGCATATAGGGTGTGATAGAATTCGAGAAAGCATTCAGATATATCGCTGATTTGCTAGGAAGTAGTAAGGGTAGCCTAATTCAGTTTCGTCAAAACGATCTGAAAGACTTTAAAATCCCAAGGTACTATCCGTTTCAGCTGCGATTGTACAATGTGTGATGTAACGGTTAGTTCATGAATTCGTAACCGAAAATATGAGCTGAAAGGGCAGTAATTATTTATTTATTTAATTTTTGTTTATTTATTCTAGTGGAATAAAGGCCATCAGGCGTTGTCTTCCACAGTACCAGAAAGATGGTAAAGCTCTGAGAAAACATTCTGGGAAACAATAGATCAAGAAGAAGATATTCTGAGGATCGTTAGAATGCAGAAAAGATATTCTGGAAGACTGTATAACTCCGAAAAGATACGAGAGACAGTAAGAATCTTGTGTAACAATTTGAGAGAATGTAGAACGACGAAGACTTTCTGGAAGACAGTAGAGCTTCTAAGAAACATATGACGCTGAATGGACATTTCTAACACCGCCTTTCATGCACATTAGTTTCCATCTTGGACTCCTCAGGATTTGTATCCAGATTTCTCTTATGGAAACCGATTCTCCATCATTCAGATAACTCTGCGTCCAAAAATAACATCACTAGACATAATGCTACTGTACCACTAAAAATAAAAGTCAAGTTGTCGTCGCAGAAGACACAAACAGACAAGAGCGAGGAAATTCAGTTTCCAGATAGAAGCAGTGTTCATAAATCGGATTGTGAATCCGTGTGCGACCACTATATCATTTTTTTATTGTTATTTGTAAAGTTGGCGGCAAGTCCTCCGCGAGCTCTGTTTGCGTCATTTAATCTCACTCTGTGGATAACTGTTTGTGAAATGGCTTGTAATACAATCTCCTGCTATATAAAGTTTGTCTCGGAAAAGAGAAAACTTTGTCGATAACACCGGATCTCGGCTAAGGAATGTTAGTTCCGGCGCGACGACCTTAATTCGGCCTTCCGTGTTGTTTATTTTAGGCCAGTTGTTTACGGGAACGTTAAATGTCACCGATAATACACCAACGAGAGACTGCGGGGACCAACGCTGCAGTCAGATCGGGTCTAGGGTTCAGAAAATGTGGCTAAGGATGTGGGATAGCCTATAGGAGCACCAACGTTCTGCGATCTCAATGTAGCCTATCTACTAAACCCCTCAAATAGTATGTTATGCAACGAGCCTATAATGGTAGTAATTAAGACGCGAGTATGTTTATGAGACGAGCGCAAGCAAGTTTCATAATTTTCATACGAGCGTCTTAATTACCATTATAGGCAAGTTTCATTCGACTTTTTATGCTCGACTTTATTTCTAACTTGAAATTATTCATAAATATTCATGTTATTCTTATCTGATTGGGGAGCGGAACTGACCTTGTAAATTGTGAGATGTGCGCAGACGCGAAAGTATTGATTTTTCCGAGAAAGGAATGTCATTGACCTTGATATAATCTAGAGAGTAAAATAAACATTAATATTGATATAACTTTGAAACTGATTTAGATATTGAAAAACGAGATGACAAATTGAATTTATTTGAATATTATTTACAATTATTGCTAATTATTATAGTAACAGAACATAACCTTCTGCGACAGTATTGGATTTCCAGCCTCCGTGACGTTTCGCTAGTTGTCTTTCGATTACATATCCGAGAATAATCGATACTTGCGCATTCATATTGCTACAATGGTGTTTTCTGATTGGTGGAACACCTGAACTTTAATGAATAGGTGTACTTTAACGAGGTCCATTAAAGGGCTGCTACCAGGTGTATAATTACTACATTTCGGCATGGTCGAGCATAAAAGTATTTTATGCAACTCTAGCATTAAAACATGCTTTTATGACGGAATAAATCGTGCACAATTGGCATAATTCTGGCACTGGTGCCAAAAAAGGTTACCTAGCAACTAGTATTCCATGACGTCATCACCGCCTTCACAACACAATTTTATACAACATACAGTATTGTCTTCCTCCGACGAGTTTAGTGCTGGGACCTGAGGTATTCTTGCCATCGGTGCGGGGGGAGGGGTTGCAGGTAGATTCTTTTGTTGCTACAGCCAAGCCGAGCCGAGCGGAGTGGGAAGTATTAATCGTCCAAAAATATGTAGTCTTCAGTCTTCTCCCTGATGTTAGCTATGTTAATATTATATGAATTACTCATTAAATATTTCACCGTTACAAGTCATTTTTAAGGAAACATGCTGTGGAAAATTTTTGGTTTTATTCTATTGGAATTTTAGAATATGTGTGATTGGTATCGTGAAAAACAGATTCCTGTAATGTCATGCAAAATCATTTGTTGGTGATATCTTAAAATACAAAATCAAGTAGTTATACTCCTCAAGTGAGTTCAGCAGTACAGTATATTTAAATTGATTACTTTACAAATTTAATTCAGTTCTACTAATCACTAAATTTTATAGTATGATTCTTCTTTTCATTTATATTATTGTAGTTGTATTATGATTTTTCTTTTTTTTTTATTGTATTTGAAGACATTATTACAAAAACAACCCTTGTCAAAATTGCTATTTTTCAGGAAAACAATAAAAAATAAAATAATAACACATGTCAGCTATTTCCGTTCAACTGGTGTTTTATCCTTGTGTCTATTGCACTTTACCTAGGCCGTTTTGGAGTCTGTAAACATTTAAAATACTCGACACCATCTCTATGCAGACGACCTTCAAATATACATAAAATTCCACACTGACGAAATAAACGATGCAATAACTAAAATTAATGACGACCTGAACTCAATCTGCACATGGATACGGAAATTCCGACTTAAACTAAATCCAGAAAAATCACAGTCAATCATTGTGGGCCATTCACGTTTGTTAAGCACTATTACCATACCAAATTTGTCCCCGATTAAAATACACGGCACCGAAATTCCGTTCAGTGAATCAGTAAAGAATCTAGGTATTTATATGGATAAATGTTTAAATTGGAACATTCAAGTTGCAGAAACCTGCAAAAAGGTATTTTCATTAATCCACTCGTTTAGACGATTGAAGAATTTTCTACCCCTTTCCATGAAAAAAATGTTAGTGCAAACACTCGTGATGCCCCACTTCGATTACTGTGATATTCTGCTTACTGACCTAAGCGTTACTTCGGCGCAGAGACTACAACGTGTTCATAATATGTGCGTCCGTTTCGTCTGCAATATTCGCCGGGCTGATCACGTAACACCATCCCTCGAAATGTTGTCCTGGCTCCGTCTAGAAGATCGTAGGAAAATCCACTGTCTTTCCCTTCTCTTTCACATATTACATTTCTCCACTCCTGTCTATCTTGCGTCTCGTTTTCAAAATTTATCCACCCATCATAACCTAGACACACGATCACAACACTCCTCAATATTATCCATTCCCTCCCACCGAACATCCTCATATTCATCTTCTTTCACTGTGGCTGTTCCTCGACTTTGGAATTCCCTACCGAGTAATGTCAGGGACTGTCAGACATCAAATCAATTTAAGAATAGGTTAACGAGATATTTTTCTAACAATTATTGTCAACAATAATAGCTGTTTCAGGTTTCTCAGTGTTTAATGGTTATATATATCACAGATAAATATATAAATTATCTCATTATTATTATTATTATTATTATTATTATTATTATTATTATTATTATTACTATTATAATTACCATTATTGTTATTATTATTATTGTTATTATTATTATTATCATTATTATTATAACTATTTCTTACCAGTGTTTATTATTGTCACACTAACATTAGTTATCCAATTTTCATCATTTACTTTCATGTTGTTTTATGATCTAGATATTAATGTAATAACTATGTAAGCAAATGTATTTGATTAGAATTAGAGTCTGGCTGGGCGGAAGAGAAGGCCTACTGGCCTTAGCTCTGCCAGATTAAATAAATAAATAAATTATTATTATTAGTAGCAAATGTGTCCTTAACTCAATTTCATTAAAAATGATTAGGGCTGTTTTTGTAATAATGTCTTCATTTGTATTTCTGGTGGTGTGATGGCCTTAACTTCACCAAAATAAGTAATAACTAAGTAGTAAATAAATAAATAAATAAATGAATAATAAATAAATAAATAAAATTTTCTACAATACTTTCCTTCTCTGAACACGTAAGTACGAATGGTTGTATCTCTGTCTCGCCAAAAATACGTTAGAAAACTAATAGGCATACTGCTCTCGTAAATTGGGCGAATGTTTTCAGTATGATTGTACTTCCTTCCAGACTGCCGCTGTCACCGTCCCCTCCCACTCCAGTACCGCGCTAGACTAGTCGGAACCGCATTCCTCTCAGCACTAAACTCCTCAGAGGATGACAGTACCATACTTACAATGGTAATATGCGTTACAATAGGGGTATGTTGAAGTTTTCATGTTCGAGGAAAAGTTTGAAAAAGCGAAACGTAGTTGAGCTTTTTTAACTTCCGAGAATTGAAAGAAAACATACCGCTCGTGTATCGTACATTATTTTGTGCGAAGATCGTTTATTACGTACCTGAAAGAGAAATTTCTAATTAGTTGCAATGAAATCTCCATCTTGGTTTCTGTTCAATGACGGCAAATTTGCAAAACAAAAATATCTATCTTCAACATCGTTGCTTTAAAATGTTTTCTGTGTTTACTATACTCCAGCATGCCGTGGTATACGTCTCCCCCCCCCCCGGTCTATAAATGCGAACTTAAAACAAACGGTAAGGTTATGTAATGATTTATTTATATAACATATTGCAGTAATAACATCGGCATCTGGAATCTTGTTGATTTTTTCACGGCTTCCTTAATGTTACTTGCATCACGAATGCAGTAACTTTAGTGGAGTTGTAGAGTATATTTAATTTTTGCAAATATTTAAAAACAATAATTAACAGTACAATTTAGGTGAAATTGCAGTGGTAAGTTTCCAATTTATAATTATTACTATATTGAACATCTGAAAAAATAATATGTTGAAAGCCTAAAGCAGTAAGATCAATATGTCACTTAAGCGGTAAGAAGGGGGAAATTGTTATGTGTGTTAGGTTGGGAATACTGAATGTGGAATTTTAGACTTTCCGTGGATTGGTTTTGTGCGGAATCCAAGTAAATACGCACGATCTCGCACAAATGGCTTTTAAGGAACCCGAAGGATCATGTAAAATTAGCATTACTCTAATTTATAAGGCTGTTAAGATATTGCAGTGAGCTATACTGAAATGAAAACGAAAGTAATGGTGGGGAGGGACTTTTTCGCCACAAGTCGCAGAGTATCTTCTTTCTGGAATGGTGCAGCGGATATGGCGGCTGAATGAAGACACGGTGGCCGTGGCGGTCTAGATAGAGGTTGTTTACCTGTCCCTTCATTGCTGTTATCCTCCGTACGGAAGTGCAGTGTGTATATTTCACCTCCGTGCTGCCGTGCAATTGGACACGTACGTCGGATCGATATCTGTTCTCTCTGTGGAAAAATAGTGCAGCGAGGATCACGATGGGTGTTGTGGCGCTCAGGAGGCCTCTGGATCGATTACCGTTCACAATATCTATTTTTAATCAACGGTACTTTCTTTGGACTACTATCGTGACAGCAACTTTCGGTATAAATTGTATAAAAGCAGTAAGTGCGTTTTATAGAGCAGTCACGCTTGAAGATGGTCAAACCCGGTAGACGGCGATTGATTTTAAAGGACGATTAAAATTCTTAACATGACTTCCTTTAAGAACCTCATGCCATAGATTATATGAGCCGTTCAGAGCAAAAGTGTTGTAAGTCAAAATTGGGTAATGAGGTTTAAAGTAAAAATTCTGTGAAATACAGCGCAAAGTAGCAGTTAATTATGTCCTTCGTGCTATCCACTGACTACTAATAGTTTAAATAAATTGAATATTAATCGCTACTTTGCACTCTATTTTACAGAATGTTTACTTTAACCCTCAGTACCCATTTTTCACTTACACCACTTCTGCTCTGAACGACTCATATCATGAAGAAGGACCCTGTTCCTGATAAGAGCGCTCAAGACAAAATCTGTCGATTCTTTCTCATTCCTAGTGAATTTCTACTCTGAATATTCTCTGTAGCTGACATCGCAGTTAATTCTCTTCTCTTCTCTTCTCTCCTCTCCTCTTCTCTCCTCTCCTCTCCTCTCCTCTCCTCTCCTCTCCTCTCTTCTCTTCTCTTCTCTTCTCTTCTCTTCTCTTCTCTTCTCTTAACCTTTTGCCTTTTCTTGTCTTACCTCTTGTCTTATCTTACCTCTTGTATTATATTATCTTACTTCTTGTTTTCTCTTATCTTACCTTTTCTATCCTATTATCTTACCTCTTGTCTTCTCTTATCTTAACTCTTGTCTTCTTTTGCCTTATCTCTCTCTTCTCTTCTCTTCTCTTCTCTTCTCTTCTCTTCTCTTCTCTTCTCTTCTCTTCTCTTCTCTTCTCTTCTCTTCTCTTCTCTTCTCTTCTCTTCTCTTAACCTTTTGTCTTTTCTTGTCTTACCTCTTGTCTTATCTTACCTCTTGTATTATATTATCTTACTTCTTGTTTTCTCTTATCTTACCTTTTCTATCCTATTATCTTACCTCTTGTCTTCTCTTATCTTAACTCTTGTCTTCTTTTGCCTTATCTCTCTCTTCTCTTCTCTTCTCTTCTCTTCTCTTCTCTTCTCTTCTCTTCTCTTCTCTTCTCTTCTCTTCTCTTCTCTTCTCTTCTCTTCTCTTCTCTTCTCTTCTCTTCTCTTCTCTTAACCTTTTGCCTTTTCTTGTCTTACCTCTTGTCTTATCTTACCTCTTGTATTATATTATCTTACTTCTTGTTTTCTCTTATCTTACCTTTTCTATCCTATTATCTTACCTCTTGTCTTCTCTTATCTTAACTCTTGTCTTCTTTTGCCTTATCTCTCTCTCCTCTCCTCTTCTCTTCTCTTCTCTTCTCTTCTCTTCTCCTCTCTTCTCTTAGCTTACTTCTTGTCTTCTCTTATCTTACCTTTTGTATCCTATTATCTTACCTCTTGTCTTCTCTTACCTTAACTCTTATCTTCTTTTGTCTTACCTCTTGTCTTCTCTTGACTTATCTCTTCTCTGTCTTCTCCACTCCTCTTCTCCCATCCTCTCTCCTCCTTCCCTCCTCTTCCTTTGCATTTTAGGATCATCGTGATCGTCGTATCGCTTCGTTGGTTATAGAACACTTCTGTCACACCCTCAGTGTCCCATTACATCTGTACTTATTCGTCTTATATCCATTTTCCCGCTTTGTTGATTGATATAGCGTATAAGTTTGCACTGCAATGTGAGTATCTTCCATTACCATATTAATTTTCCAGTTGTTTCTGTGTAGGCTACTGTATTTTTTTTTTTTTTTTTTTGTTTCAGGATTAAACATTATTTAAATAGTTCTCCCTCGCTTATTATTGGACCTTTGAAAAATTTACTGAAGCATAGAGCAAACGATGTACGGTATGTGAATGTTTTCTCTTCACTTTCCTTGCATTTCCTGATCTTTTCTTCTATTCTTTTGCCCTTTCCAATTCATTCCCTTCCCCTCCTTTCATCGAGAAGCACAGTGGCGGCGCTGGTGGTTGTTGTTACGTCGCTTCATGGATTTGCAGACGAGGATGAAAGATCAGGTAGTCGTTTGTACGAATGGTACAGCTGCTATATATCAGTGAGCTCTATACTAGCTCACTGGCTGCTATGGATAAATCTTCGAAGGACGCTTGTTAGCAGCGAGTTACATTCACATGAGGCCTGGGATTGAAGTTCTTCGCCGTGGACCTCCCACGCGACCCTACGTGTCCCCGAGACTGTCGACAATGGCGGGCTCGTCACGACATGACAGGATGAATTAGAGATATGTGCCCGTTACCTAACCCGGTCGATTGCTTCCAGTGTGTACACGTGCTTCCAGCTATGGATATCTTATAATATGATAAACGTTTTCTTTTCTTTTTTTAACTTTTTGACTTGTTGATTTCAGGACATTCATCTCCTTCAGCCAACCTTAGTATATTCTTTCACAATTACGTAACTTTCTTTGCTCCATTTCTGTCGGTCACTTGCCTGCCTGCAAGTGTGTCTTTGTAATAAATAAGTGTAGCATTTTATGCACATTTTAAACGATGTCAGATGCCAGACTTTATAGGTTAGACTGTAGTTGCCTGTTTCAATTTTCATAGGTCCATCCAGTGGCCTTACTTGGTCTCCTCTTCCTTCTCTTGGCATCAGTGTTGCCAACTCAGAATTCCATTTACCGCTGCACAAGCTTAAAAAACTGCTAAACTGTAGTTTAAAAACTCCAGATTTTTCTTAACACATCATTTCCAAATTTGAAATACAAACTATATAGTTAGGAACTGGAGAATTTTAGGTTTCAAATTAAAAAAAAAATTCTATTATTTATAATATTCTGGAAATTGAAATAACACTTACCCCTGCCCAGAGGTTTGTTGTGAATAGCAATTTTATATTGTCGAACAATAGAAAAACACTCGCTACTCTTTTTTTGTGTATAATTATCAGCATGGGTAATTAAATCTAAATATTTAGCATTTAATATCACCTTACACCATTTACATCGAGCTTTCGAACTATCACCGGTAACTTCTTTCACCCAATCTTTCAACACATGCTTTTTTTTTTCACACATCTTTAAACTTTTGTACGTATATAGTTTTACGCGTCATATTCAAAATTGAATGAAGTAGATCAAGAATATACTGGACACTTCGGAAATAATCACATTCACAGACTCACAGTCAAACCATTCAGTTCGAAATCGGATTTCACACTGAGCTGGAGACATGCCTGCTAACAATGAGTCTGGTTTTAAGTTTGAAGTACCTGTGTTACATAAATTTTAATGCGGAATGATAAATTAAATATATATCATAAATGAAAATAATAATTCAGTTCATTATCTATGCTTTATGATTAAATAATACATTAATTCATTTACAAAAACAATGCATACATTAGATTAAGAGTTTAATGATTGCACTAAATCGAGTTCACATAAAACATTGATATCGTATACTCGCACAATGAAAAAGTGTGTTAATACCATACTAAACTCTAGTTTATGATTAACTATCATTGTCCGCAAGTACATATAAAAAATTATAACATCTTTACAGAAAAATAAACTTAAAAATATCATCTCTCTCTGCCTGGAATCATAAAAAAACGCCAAATAAATAGCTAGCCGCTGATGGTAAAATTCTGTAGCTGACGATAGTCCTAAAAACACCAGATTTAGCTACAAAACTGCTGACTTAGCAACACTGCTTGGCATGATATTTCTACTTTTGGAAATCTAAATTTTTCATCCTTTCTACATGCACCTCCCATATTTATCTGTAATCATCAATTTCAGAAACTAAAAACGTATACAGTGAGACCTCTCTAACCTGGACACGTATGGTTCAATAAAAAATTGTCCAACCTAACGGGGTGACCAAGGTAGAGGGAAGTAGTAATTTTTTTTAGCATGCAATGGAAAGGAAATTACTGTACATAATGGTGAGGAACTAAAGTATTCATTTTGTCATGAACAGTTTTGCGAACACTTTATCTTTCCCACTGCAATTCTGTTCCCATGCATTTAATATATAAATTTTTACTCTGTTATTTAACAAATCTGTATCAACTACGAGGTTATTTAGCGTCGATGGGATTGGTGATAGCGAGTTGATATTTGGCGAGATGAGGCCGAGGATTCGCCATAGATTACCTGAAATTTGCCTTATGGTTGGGGAAAACCTCAGAAAAACCCAACCAGGTAATCAGCCCAAGCGGGGATCGAACCCGCGCCCGAGCGCAAGTCCGGATCGATAGGCAAACGCCTTAGCCGACTGAGCTACGCTGGTGGCTCCGTTTAATGTTGAAGTCCTATTGTTGCTAATGCTTGAAACTGATGATTTAGAAATTCCAAACTCTTCTGTAATTTTCCTACAACTAACGCCATAACACGAACGATCAATAACTTCTTTCTTCCTTTCAGTGGTTAATTCCACCAGCTTATGCTTACACGTATTGGGGCACTACACAAACTGCAGAAACTGACTCTCACAGGTAAAAACATCAACAGAGACTGATTTCTACACTGCAGGCGTACTGAAATAATAAGACCGAAAATCATGGACGACATGAAGATATAGCTCGCGCAAGGAACGATTACCTAAAAGCAATGGTGGCGTTTCTGCCTGTTTTGACGTGTGTATGTAGGCACGCCGAAAGGGCGAGAGGTACGGGCCGATGGAAGCGCTGTCTCTTCCAAGAAGATGAACAGATGAGGACATCGCTGTGGAAATAAAGAACGTGGCAAGAGAAAAATTCGAAGCTAATTAAACGCGCAACATACAGTATGTTTACAATATAATACCATGCGACACAAGACACGTATTCACATGCAATGCAACAAACTAAAGTCGTAATGTAACTATCACAACGCAAGACTAATTCTATCGATGTCATATCTCTTCCGACTGTACACTTGAATATCATTCAAGTAGTGTTGCCAACAGTTGTTCGTACAATCCCGCTAGATGACTTTCGAAAACCCGCGATTTTCTAACAAATATCTCTAGATTTTAATGTATACTTATTGTTCAGTAATAATAATAATAATAATAATAATAATAATAATAATAATAATGGTCATGATAGAGCATCCACCCGCCAATGTAACGAATATTGCACACTTTTATCACAGACACAACATATTTAAATTCTTATTGCACTATATATGTTACCGTTAAAACCCAAAATCCGATTAAAAACAGTTTCAACTCATGAAAACTAGTTTTTGAAAATATAGATAGATTTTTTAATTTATTTTATTGGGTTATTTTACGACGCTGTATCAACATCTAGGTTATTTAGCGTCTGAATGAAATGAAGGTGACAATGCCGGTGAAATGAGTCCGGGGTCCAGCACCGAAAGTTACCCAGCATTTGCTCGTATTGGGTTGAGGGAAAACCCCGGAAAAAACCTCAACCAGGTAACTTGTCCCGACCGGGATTCGAACCCGGGCCACCTGGTTTCGCAGCCAGACGCGCTGACCGTTACTCCACAGGTGTGGACAAGATAGATAGAAAGCGAATTTTCGTAAGATCTAGAATCAATGACAGGTTAGGTTTGATGTGTATATGTTTTTTTTTTAGACTTTTACCAAACAAAAACCTAAACAAACCAAACCTAACCTGATATTGATTGTAGATCATAAGAAAACTCACTTTCTATCTATCTTTATTTGCTTAAACTAGTTTTTACTAGTTGAAACTGGTTTTGACGGATTTCGGGTTTTAACGGTAACATATTTAATATGGAATTAATTATCACTACATTAACACATCCATTATGTCACAAAACACACACTGAACGAATTAAAAGTAATTATGAAAGCCGTCAATAATGCTAATATGAATTTCATTTCAGAAAATTTAAAGATTAAAAACCTCTAGTATTCCCGCTAAGCGGGATAATATAATTTTACCCGCGAGACGGCTATCCAAAAAAGCTAGATTTAGCGGGAAAACCGCTGAATTGGCAACACTGAATATCATTCAAGCTATCTCGTGGCCTTTCCTCTCGCCCACTCTTCCTTATTGCATTGTTTCATTCGCATTCCTTCCGTCGGTATTCCCTGGTTGCGAGACCTATACCCGCCACCGCTATAGTGCAACAGTAACAGGCAAAGAAGAATAAGAAGAATTTTCTACAAAAACTTTTGTGGAACAATTTTTCTGGCAGGTGTTAGTTAGAAACATTACTTTTGAATGATTGCCTCGTATTACTGAAATGGTTTGCACCACGAGGTTTACAGTGGCCTCGGGGAATGGCGAGTCATTTTGTAACACGTGAACTATTCTCGTAGCAGCTCAGCATCATGTACTGCAGCGGTCTACAGCAGACCCGTCACAGCGCAGCGGGACGGGACGGGAGCTTGCATTACGTAACGCAGCGTGCAATGCAGCCAGCGCGGCTCCGCCTGCACTCTGCTCTGCAAGTATCTTGCTTCTAATCCCGGAGAGTAAAAGTGGAATTTGTGGTGCGCAAGGTCTGTCTGGGGCAGTTTTCTTTGGATACTCCCGTTTCCTTCAGTAATAGAAAGTTTTCGCACCCTACTGGTACGCTAAATGGTTAAAGGCTGGTTCACAATAAACCGGGAACGGAAACGACAACGAGAACTAGAACGGAAATAATGTTAAAATAAATATACAGGGACATCATTGTATTTTTACTTCCATTTTTATTGTACCTGCGTTTCTAAATGTACTTGACTCCCACCCCTTTCACCAATGTCCTTGCTAACGTCAGTCACACGAACTTACGGCCGCAGTTGCTAGCAGTGAAATAAACACTACAGAGTACAGTGTGTTTCAGAAATATGTTGCGTTTTCTATAGAAGAAAGAGCTTATATTATTGAAGTTTATTTTCACACAGGTATGGTGTGTAGCATAACTGAATTTATCTGTGTGGACTGAGCACAAGTGAAGATTAGAGTTAGCGAAAGTCTGGTACCCTATAATATGGCACGGTACTTAACAGCATTATTTAAACAAGAGTTTTGTTTTACTGTTTGTAGGTACGAAGGACGATGATGGAAACTGGAATTACAATATAACCGAGTGTGAACAACAGTTTTTTTTTTTTTCAAAATTTCCTGATTATATCATTATGGAATATTTTCGTAGAAATGTCATTAATATGGTAGATAAATTTAGAACAACAGAGTGTACAGAAAGGAAGAAAATTGTAATAAGGCCAACAAAGGTGACAGAAGATGCTGTAGAAGAATGTAGGGAAAGGATGCAGCGAGGTCCTAATAAGTCGGTCAAGAAATTAGCTGTAGAAATTGGGGTTTCTTACGGAAGTGCTCACAAAATTCTCAGGGATAAATTAGGTTAGTAATATGCTGAATAAAGTAGACATTACATAATGAATATAACCGCCTGAAGAGTTGAATTTGCGGGGGAAAAAATGGTTACTATTCTACTGTTTTTTGATAAAATACTATAAAAGTAATGATCAAACTGAAAATCGTAATACTATATTTCCCTGTAACATAAATGGATGCACTACTTTTCTCTCCTCCTATAGCTAGTGAAATGATTTGTTTACATATTGCACTAGCAACTCCCAGCTCCTGTAATGGAAGGTGGGTAACAGTATTTCCGAGTATAGCCAGGTTAATGTTAAAAATGTTGGTAAAAATAAAGTGATGTCCCTGTATTTAAATTTACATACATAATCACATTTAAATACATTTATTTTTACAATATTTCCGTTCTCGTTCTCGTTGTCGTTTGCATTCCCAGTTTATTGTGAACCAGCCTTAACGCTATGCCGGGGAGTACGCAAGGGGAGTTATCGTGTTTGAACCCCCACCTTCACCTCTTTTAAAAAATGACATATTTAAATTTCAATATTTTTTTATCCATAACCGTTTCCCCTTCTCTAATTCTTCACTGTTAGAGTAACAAAATCTACATCGACATAAGACATAGTCCTCTTACCCCTCCTATGCTTCGTGCTGCGGTACGTTCGAATTATAACAATGCTATCTTTATTATAGAGAGACCTCCCGCTAGTACGGTGTATCAACTGCAGTGACTCGTCTTAACCCTCAACTGGTATTGCTTTTTAAATATACATTACGATATCTATCCATATGGGTCTATATTGACCCATAGATACCAATTGAGGGTTAAAGTAGTGAGTAGGGGAAACCCTTTTAAAAACGCAATCGTTTAATCAGACTAATCGGGATTTGTCGCTTTTGTTCCTTTGTCGGGGTACAACATTAATATCCATACGGGCTATTCCATATGAAATCGATCAATAAAAAACCTCGCATTTTTTATACTCTAATATTTTCCCTACTTATACAAGGTGCTGAGGGGAGTGCATTTTCAAAAATATACTATCGAAAGTCAAACGGTTTTCGTATTATTGAGCGACAAATTTAGCGTATTTTATAAAAAACATGCCTCTTTCAGCGCTCAGAACTCTGGAACCATTTACTGCAGAACATTGAACGAGAGCTTATTTTGAAGCTGACATTTGGTAGGTTATGTTAAGAAGTAATCCTTATTTTATTGTACACAGAGAGACAGATAATCTCATTTTACTTGCTCTTAGGCTTTTTGGCCATTTGTAAAAATGTAAAAAAAATATTGAGAAAAAACCTTGCATTATTAAGAGGGATTCGGCATTGTTTGCTTAGTGGTATGGCAATAAGTTTCGAGGGTATTAAATAAATTATTTTGACACGCCTAGACTTGAACGACGCAGTACCGCAAGCACTGGCCAAGAGCTGAAATAAGTGAGCGTTGGGCGTCATTTTACTCCTGTGTTTATGAAAACCTGTGATAAAGCTAGCGCAGCCATAACTGCTAGACGACACATCACGTGTTTATGTCTACTGGCCTTGCTTCCCTCGGCTAGCTCCCGCCTCACAGTCAGCTGGTTAGTTCACGCGCGTACTATTTATTTTCTTTATTTGATATTTTGAATACTTTCTTATGAACGGTGCACCAGTGAAAAATGTGTGTATTTGAACTTTCAATGCGGAATCTAACCATATATTTTAAAAATATTTTTTCCTGGCCAAAGGCGTCTTAATGAAGAAAAATCTAAATTTCTCCATTTCCATAAAAAGTAAGAAAAACTGTTTACATGTCAATATAAACTTTAACTTCTCAGCATCAAAATAAATCATGATTTTGATTATTGGGTGAAAGGGTTTCGGAGCCACAACAGTTTAAAGTTGTTAATTTTATGAAAATACGATAAATTTAAATATTATCTATTAATTTAAACACTATTAAGTTCTGATGCCTCAAACTGTGGACAAAGCATTACATCACAGTTGTCTACGGACAGAAAAAAGTTTCATTGTATTTAAAAATTGCAAGGTCAATTTTCTCTATATTTCGGTCGATTTGAGATGGAATAGCCCGTACATTTCTAGAGCTATTTTTATAGTACAGTGTCATCAGAACACAGCAATAAATTGGGCGTGCTCGATCCTCGGGGATTGTGTTGGTCTCCTGGGAGCGAATGGGCTTTAGTCGTAATTTTATGACAAGACTGTAGATTGTCAGGTGTTCCTAGACTTACTTTGTAAGGAAAGTGTGATGGCATCAACAAGTCTGCCCAATTCCCTATTCTAAGACAGTCAATTTAGCCCACGTGAAATTCTCACAGGACCTAGCATAAAATTCCCACGTGGGCTCCTTTATTGGCAGTGAAGTCCGCGCGCCAAGCGACTTCAGCACTCGGGCCGTCTGCCTTCGCCTTTTTGGATTTTTGAACATAAACGTGGCCAGAAAGAGTTTTGTAGGTACCGTTTACACTTGAAGAGTCCACTGCAAGAATGATGGATGTCATTTGGAATACATTCTCAGGAGCAGCAATAGGGATATCCTGAACTAGCACCAACAGATAGCGCACGTGTACTTTGAGGGATGCGCTTTGCGTGTGCATTTGTTTTTCGGTATATAAACATTAAGGATATACGTAGTGTATTAGTATATTAAATACTCTTAAAAACAACTAAAAATGGTAAATTTTTGTTATGTTCCTATATGTAAAAACCAGGGAAAGCTTTTTGTCTTCAATCAGGTCCCGAAATATTCTGAATATATGCTTTAAACCTTAAAAATATAAGTAATTAAATTGCGCCTCGAATGTGCTAGCTATTAAATAAAAGTAACTACTTCAAGTAAGCAATTGTTGACTACAGTTTCATTTTGGAAGAGGAAAATGAAAAATTAATAAAAACATATGCAACCTCGACAGCGAGCTATGTTAGCTTACACTATATGCAGTAGTTGTAGGAGTCTCCGAAGTTTACGCCTGCAGTAAACTCTCGATAAACTGGGATATTTATTATCCAGGACGATCCGTAGTGAAATCCAGTTCGTGAATTATGTTTTTAATGTATTGTACCCTAATTATTAAAACCATGTTTTAACTTCAAATTTTCAAAATCATCCTACATAGTATTCAAAACTGCATGTGCTTAACCTACAAAACGCACGAATAATCGTGATACTACTGCGATCATATTATATCATCCTATTAAAAATTGCATTTGATCTTTCTGCAACTACAGAAAAAATACAAGGAATTCAATCTCGATAGACCCTTCCCTATATAAAAAAACACATTGGTGGCTGCATATCCTGTTTTTAACGTACGGTTCGTAAATACTAATGATTAAAGATGATATTCACCTTGGACATAGTTCCTATTTTTTTTATTCGTGCACCTCGTTCTCAAAGTTCTCGTTTAGGTTCATGAACATTCAAATTACTCGTAACTATATTCTGCGTACTGCAGATTTCCCCACCCATCTCAATATTATACAGGTTTACGTTATTATTTATTGTAAATTAAATTAAATTATGAGGTAAGGAAATACTGAATTATTTTCAATTATACTAGGTTATACAAAATAATTGTAAATATAATTTTGACACGCACAGAAAACCAACAAGCGGGAAAACGTAATCAACTGTAGCATATGACATAACATAGCCCTATAACATGTTGCGCCGCATGGAACGCTCCTGCCATCTAGCGGTAAAACTTTGCATAAGATATCCCTATTGAAAGTCTGAAATGCTTAGCGCTCAAAGCTTATCTGTGATTTTCCGATCATTACTGGACAATGACTATCAGTGTTATAAAGCCATGTAACTCTCTATGTACATTCTATATGTCTTAAGGATATATTATGTACGTGAACGACCACAAATATTATCAGAACATGCAGGCTCTAAATTTCTAAAAATTTATAAGAAAATGAACTCACAATTGGATAAAAATTACAAGGTGCCACAACAAGACTTATCAGAGCTTAAATATTTGATAAAAGTATAAAAAAGTTACTAATAATATTTTTTTAGAATTCGCTTTTTACTTTAAACTAAATTTTCACGTATAACTCATAACTCCACAACCATTAAAGATAGAATTCTGAAATTTTGTACACTGATTTAACATGCATTAATTCTAAAGGTAGACTACAGTAATGCCCATTTCTTTGAAAACAGAAAGATTAGGTCACGAAACATTATGTAAATTTTAATATATTATGTATATATGACAAATAAAAATTTAATTGTATTAAAATAAGCAATTATACATGTCTGCGAGTAATCTACGTTACAGAAATAAGTGTTTATTGCATGCAGGGAAAAATATTAAAGATGTCAGAGAGACCATAATAATGTTATGATTACCAAAAGAAGTAACTGCAGAATTTTTTTCTTTTTTCATACTTTGATAAAACTGGTTTGAAAAATATGATTAGTAACCTTTTTTTTATACTTTTATCAGATATTTAAGTTCTAATAAGTCTTGTTGTGGTACCTTGTAATTTTTGTCCAATTGTGAGTTTATTTTCTTATAAAATTTTAGAAATTTACAGCCTGCAATTTCTGATAATATTTGTGGTCGTTCACGTACATATACCTAAGCTGTACATTGACAGTCTTGGTTCATTTTCGACAAGAAAGTGACATCCATCATTCTTGCAGTAGACTCTTCGCTTCTGTATTAACTATGACATGCTAATTGGGGTATATACCTCGGGATCAGGAAGTTACGCCCTATTCTAGAAACCGTGAACATCAAATGTAGGGCTATTTGGAAAAGAAAAGGTGGCGGCGGCGTCAATTGGCTAAAAAGAAAGGACTGAACAGTCTTTAAACGAGCATTCGCTGTCGTTTTAAAAAATACCAGCCTTTTTGATGGTGAGGCCCCTATTTTCCTTACATTAAATAGTGTGGCCTCCTGGGCTAATATTCATAAAAGGGTATTTTTAATCCCTTCTGAACCATCTAGTTTGGAGTTAGATGACAGTCGAACATTCAAAGAGATCGGGCAAGTGTAGGGCCTACGTATGTGTCTACGGATCGCAACATGTTCTAATTATTTATTGATCCAAGCAATGGACTAAAAGACATAAATTAATTCTCTTTCCTTCTTTGACTCTGTTTTGACGGAAACATACTGCCCTTGTTAGGCAACGGGAAGGGGGAACTTCATAGATATCAATACAAAAATAATTTAGTTATGTTTTTGTTTGAGGTATGCCTCGACTTTTCTTTCTATTTAAGGCAGTGATTCCCATACTTTTTGAAGGCGCGCCCCACTTTTGGACGAGACTTCTGTATGCGACCCTCACTACCGAACTGGTAGGGTACTTAATCTCATTCGCAAAATACAAATCTGTGTAAAATCGAAAATAACGATAATTTTACTCAAAATTAGTAGATGGCACCCAAAGAACGACAGACGTTGAGGAATGTAGTGCAAAAATGACACAAAATATTACATGAACTTGATTAGATTGCAAGACCAAGATGTTAATATAATAATAGCCAGAGACGATTCTGTCCGGCGCCGGGGTGGGTATCCGGTGTGGCTTAGTGGATAAAGCATCAGCAAGTAGAGCTGGAAACCCGGGTTCAGATCCTGGCGCCGGAGGGAATTTTCTCTGTTCCATTACTCTTTCATCGTACAAAATCAAAGGATTTATCAAGAAAAAAATATCATTTATATTTGTTACTGTTGGTTCAAGATATTTGAATTTTTCCACCTCTTCGAAAGATAAATCTCCAATTTTTATATTTCTAGATACATTATTATTATTATTATTATTATTATTATTATTATTATTATTATTATTATTACAATTAAATATAAATTACACTCTGAAGGAAATTAAACTCAGAATAAATAAGGAAAATGCCTGTTATTATTCGGGTGAGAAGCTTTAGTTGTCCAGTCTGCTATAAAAAAAGCTGAAAGTTGGAATTTACAAAACAGTTATATTACCGGTTGTTCTGTATGATTGTGAAACTTGGATTCTCACTTTGAGAAAGGAGCAGAGGTTAATGGTGTTCGAGAATAAGGTGCTTAGGAAAATGTTTGTGTCTAAGAGGGATGAAGTTACAGGAGAATGGAGAAAGTTACACAACGCAGAACTGCACGCATTGTATTCTTCACCTGACATAATTAGGGACATTAAATCCAGACGTTTGAGATGGGCAGGGCATGTAGAACGTATGGTCGAATCCAGAAATGCACATAGAGTGTTAGTTGGGAGGCCGGAGGGAAAAAGACCTTTGGGGAGGCCGAGACGTTGATGGGAAGATAATATTAAAATGGATTTGAGGGAGGTGGGATATGATGATAGAGACTGGATTAATCTTGCTCAGGATAGTGACCAATGGCGGGCTTATGTGAGAGCGGCAATGAACCTCCGGGTTCCTTAAAAGCCAGTAAGTATTATTATTATTATTATTATTATTATTATTATTATTATTACAGTATTATTATTTCGTTCGCTTTCTCCCTTTGAGTGCTCTCTGTCTTCTCAGAGGACTGCGACCCTTCCGGTTGAGAATTAAGGCTGGTTCACAATAAACCGGGAACGAGAAGCAGAGGACGTGAATATGAAAAATTTTGATTCACAATAAACCGAGAACGTAGACGACTATGCATATCGATATGTATGTCAATAACGATATGTAAAGTCGATATTACGCATTCTGATGTTATTTGTGTATAATTGATCAATGGCGTTCTCTCATGAGTACAAGGCAGCCAACATAAACACAGGTTAACCAACTTCGAAATTTCAACTGAAACATTTCATTAGGTACGGTACTATAAATATGCCAATGCATCTTTATTATCACAACCTATTTTAAGTCTACCATAACCTAAAATAATTAGAGAAGAAACATTTGTAATGGAACAAAAATGAACACAACAGTAGTTACTGAATTGAAGCATAAATATGTAGTGTGTAATACAACCAATACAGTAATAAAATATGATTGGCTTCCGATCGGTGTTCAAAGATGCAGCTATTGAAAGCCACGAATTCTCCTTCATTTTCTCATCTTTATACGAGGCGTGCCGCTTATCGTAAATGTGAGGATTTCAATATTAGAATCTCATCAAATAAAACTTGCTCCATGATGCACAGCACAGAAGAAAATAATGCATAGGTTATGTCACGGTCTTCTTGCTACAAAATATACGACGACAAAATAGCTTTTGGATGGCAATACAATGAATCTAGTGGGCTGTGATCGGAAACGTGAACGCCAAAGTTGAAACTTGGCCAACTCTCCGTTCCCGATCTCGGGCTCCGGCAAGTTTTTCATTAATTGTGAATGCTCACATTTAAATGTATACATTTTAACAATTTTACCGTTTTCGTTTTCGTTCCGATTCTCGTTTCCGGTTTATTGTGAACCAGCCTTTACTGATCTGGAGTTTAAAATGAGCAGTTGAACCAATAGTAAATAAAGAATTTTGGTTGAAATTAATTCGGATATGAGGACAGTATATACCGATAGTGAAGCCTACATATAAAGTAATTATTTATTTTTATTTTTTTTTGACGATAAAGATTTTGACTTCTTTTGAAGTCCGCGGGTGAAGGCGCATAAGAAACAATAACTTTTATATATTTAATAAAATCGCTGTTGGTCACTGTAGTCGTAAGTCGTAATGGTTGTCTCGTATTCGTCAGACTACATGTCTACTCGACGCATTGTCACTTCTGTTTGACAGTGAGGAAAGCTCGTATTTCGGGCGTGGAATTGTTTCCAGCATGACAATACAGTACTTCCTCTATTCCGCCATGTATGAGAAAATAAAAAGTGTCAGAATGTGTCACAGCGTGAACGCGAGAAATGACAACACGTTTGGGACTCGTTGATTGTAGCACTGGTCCACCATGCCACTCTGTCATTGAAACATTCGGCATGTAGCTCTGAATTTCAAAGGGGTAAGCGTTATAACGAGTGCTACATCCAAGGGCCTCAAATTCCGGACGTATGTGTGAATTTATTGCTAATTGGAATTGCCTCACTTGCGTGACCATTTTTATTCCGAGTTGAAACATGTAGCCATTCCACGCTAAGTGCTATTGATTTAATTTCACATACTATAAAACACTGCACGCAACGACATTTGCCCTGCAGCACATATAAGGCGCCTTTCTTATATAATTGCCACTATATAAATGCAGAAAGTGTATCAGCTTTCTGACGGCCATCGCTCTAACGGCCCATTGTGCTAATACGCCTCTGTCTCTCCCAGACTTTCGTAATAATTCTTACATAAACCGTTCTTCGAGATACAATCTTGAGAATATTAGAACCGTCTCATCACAATATGATATTTGTAATTTAAATTGTGCTTTGTATTGTTTGTTATCTGTGTTTTCTAGTTAGCATACAGGCAACTACCGCATATAGTAGCGTCAGTGACTTTTTCTGTCATTGAAATTCATAATAAAAACGTACCAACAACTTGACAGGTTCCATGCTTACTACAAGACTGATTTTTTAGTCCACTGTGAGTTTATACAGGAAGTTTATCTCCTCGATTTTCCATTAAACTGTAGCTTAAAATATAGGCTTATTATAATAGTACATTATGCAACGAGCCTATAATGATAGTAATTAAGAAGCGAGTATGGATGTTTATGAAACGAGCGCAAGCGAGTTTCATAATTTTCATATGAGCTTCTTAATTACCATTACAGGCGAGTTTCATACGATTTTTTATGCTCGACCATATTTCTAACTTGAAATTATTCATTTTATTTGTATCTAACTGACCTTGAGCAATAACTCTTAAATTGTGAGATGTGCGCAGACGTGAAAGTATTGATTTTTTCCGAGGAACAGATGTCCACATTGACCTTGATAGCCTATAAGAACCTACAGAGTAAACTAAATATGAACTTTGA
Source organism: Periplaneta americana (assembly GCF_040183065.1). Lineage (NCBI taxonomy): Eukaryota > Metazoa > Arthropoda > Insecta > Blattodea > Blattidae > Periplaneta > Periplaneta americana. The sequence goes on along the minus strand of NC_091117.1, from coordinate 23,505,842 downwards.
TATAACATTGAAATTAAATTAGACATTGAAAAACGAGATGACAAATTGAATTTATTTGAATATTATTTACAATTAACGCTAATTATTATAGTAACAGAACGTAACCTTCTGCGACAGTATTGGATTTCCAGCCTACGTGACTTTTCGCTAATTCTCTTTCGATTGCATATCCGAGAATAATCGATACTTGGGGTTTTATAACGGTACAAAGGTGACTTGTCATTGGCTGAACACCTGTAAGCTGAGTTGTCATTGGCTGAACACCTGTACTTTAATGAGTAGGTGTACTTTAATGACATGCATTAAAGGACTGCTACCAGGTGTATAATTACTACATTTCGGCATGGTCGAGCATAAAGTCTATTAATGCCTTAAAAGCTAGTAAATATTATTATTATTATTATTATTATTATTATTATTATTATTATTGTTGTTGTTGTTGTTGCGATAGGTTTGAACCTCATCGCTGCCAAAGTAGCAGGTACTCACGGTAACTGACAGTTTGAAGCTTTCCCCGTGGAGAATAGAACACATATTTTTCATTTTTTCAAACCCTGGATTCCTCTACAATACTTTCTTCAGTTTTAATGTGACGGCTTTACCCAAGGGTCCTGGTACTTGTTCTCTAGAAGCGAGTCAATGACACAAATTGCATGTTTCAGTGCAGCGACTAAGATTCCAAGTGCTCAATATATTTTGGAAGGTCACTGAAATGTGCTTTGAGGAAAGCAAGGGAGCCATAGATGTTGTCTCTGCTAAGTACGGGTTTTGCCTTAGGGATTGAGGCAGCCTCCTCCACGTCGAGAGTGTCCCCCCCCCCCTCTCTCTCGAAATGTATTGATATTTCTCTCAAATTAAAAAAATAAGTATGTAATGCAGTAAATACAGGATAACGCTTATCAACAATGATTTATATTATTATGATGTACCGAAGTACATATGATATTTCCGTGCAGATATTCTGCGTCATCATGTGATGAAAGATGAGTGGAACAGAGAAAAATTTTCTCCGTCACCGGGATTGGAACCCGGGTTTTCAGCTTTACGTGCTGATGCTCTATCCACTAAGGCACACCGGTGCCGGAGAGAATTTTTCTCTGTTCCACTCATCTTTCATCACATGATGACGCAGAATATCTGCACGGAAATATCATATGTACTTCGGTACATCATAATAATATAATGTGATATGTGAAAAATAATCACTTAGGGTGATATGCATAGACATTTCGCTAGCCCGCGCTACGAGCGTACTAAACTAGCCCCGGCTATCGACTCATAACTTGTACAGGATTCATTATATCATATCGCCAACACTGGTTTATAAATACGAAAAACTTTAGTTCGCTGATTATCCACCGGAAGCCTGCGCTAAGAATATCTATGAATATCACCTTTTGTGATTTAAGACGGCGCTTATTCCGTCGGATCCCGGCCACTTAGTCACTCATACGAAAGCACCTCTGCACATATGTGGGCATTGTGCCACTGTCATACATCTATGACGCAGTACATGAGGGTAGGCCACTAGATGAAACCCAAGAGGTGGATAGAGCATCAGCACGTAGAGCTGAAAACCCGGATTCAAATCCCACTGCCGGAGAGAATTTTTCTCTGTTCCACTCATCTTTCATCAAACGATGATTTAGGTTTTTTTAGGTACTTAGATCCAATTAAGGTTTTTTTAGGTTCAACAGAATTCACATATACGACTCCTACGATCATGATTCGGAAAAGTTTTGAAGAAATTATGGTTTCAGAAGCAAAGAAAAAAATAGGTAAAAACCTACAAATCCGTTGCCTACTCATGACTTTCAGTATGACCCTCGTATCATTTGTAGTTTATAAGGTACTTTTCAGAAGTTTGTGTAAATTTTTCCGAACAGTGCTGTACGGCAGAGTCGCCATCTCCAACTTCTTTTGCCTTTGAAAGTGCAAAACAAGGTTAGGTCCACTGTCTCTGCATTAAACATATGTGCATCATGCTTCACCGACAAAGAACGACCGTTCAAACGTCAGTAAGCAACCTGTCCTTATCCACAAATATTCATCATTCTGTTAACTTCCGATGCCCATCGTTTTCTTCTTTCTTTCGGTACCTAATCAAAGACTTCTCTTGGTATCCAGCTTCATTAGTAAATGTCTATGTCGCTATGACTCCTATCTGTATCTTTGCTATGAGAATTTTTTGAACATAGAATGTTCTTTCGGATGTCCGAGTTTTTAACATTTTTCAGCCTGGATACTCTTACACAGGTTGAGCAAAGCTTCACTCTATAACCACACGACGTTGTTGTGAAAGTGGCCTTACAACCCAGGTCATGGGAGTGATGTATGGAACAATATGTGCTTTCCTATGTTTGTTGCAAACATTCTCATGGGGCAGATAAAAAATATTTTTTTTTTCTTCCACCATGTTAATGTCAAAAAATTGCTTACACAAATTTTGGCCACTCGAGCGCTTACGAGGGTCGTCCAGAAAGTAAATTTTCCGGGACCGTTTACAGAAAGAAAACACAATATCATGGAAAAATTTATTGGAACAGATACAGCAATTGTTGAACTACTTTTCAGCATATTTCCCACCGGAGTTGAGACATTAATCTGGCAGAGCTAAGGCCAGTAGGCCTTCTCTTCCGCCCAGCCAGACTCTAATTCTAATTGAATACAATTGCTTACATAGTTATTACATTAATATCTAGACCATAAAACAACATGAAAGTAAATAATGAAAGCTGGATAAGTAATGTTAGTGTGACAATAATAAACATTGGTAAGAAATAGTTATAATAATAATAATAATAATAATAATAATAATAATAATAATAATAATAATAATAATGAGAATTTAAATATTTATTCTGTGATATATATGTATAACCATTAAACTTTGAGAAACCTGAAACAGCTATTATTGTTAGCAAGAATTGTTAGAAAAATATTTCGTTAGTCTATTCTTAAATTGGTTTGAAGTCTTACAGTCCCTGACATTACTCGGTAAGGAATTCCAAAGCCGAGGAACAGCCACAGTGAAAGAAGATGAATATGAGGATGTTCGGTGGGAGGGAATGGATAATATTGAGGAATGTTGTGATCGTGTGTCTAGGTTATAGTGGGTGGATAAATTTTGAAAACGAGACGCAAGATAGACAGGAGTGGAGAAATGCAATATATGAAAGAGAAGGGAAAGGCAGTGGATTTTTCCACGATCTTCTAGAAGGAGCCAGGACAACATTTCGAGGGATGGTGTTACGTGATCAGCCCGGAAACGGACGCACATATTATGAATACGTTGCAGTCTCTACACCGAAGTAACGCTTAGATCAGTAAACAGAATATCACAGCAATCGAAGCGGGGGATCACGAGTGTTTGCACTAATTTTTTTTTTTTTATGGAAAAGGGTAGAATATTCTTCAATCGCCTAAACGAGTGGATTAATGAGAATACTTTTTTGCAGGTAGGAGACATGGTAGAAGAAGAAAAATAATCTCTTTTATCTGCCCTCATGAGAATGTTTGCTTGTAAGAATAAAATAGCCTACGTGACAGTATAGCGAAGCTTTGCTCACTGTGTTCTTCTACCAATTGCGTTGCTGCACAGTCGATTTGTGTATGGTACGTCTAATGTCGCTGATTTTACTGAAAGTCCCAGGCGATTTCTTTTCGTTAGGATGAGCCATGCTTTGATATTGTTAATGTGGAAGGCACTGCCGTAACTTGAGATGAACTGTAGGGTGCAAACCCCCGTTATTGACACTTTAAGACAGGCGTCGTCAACTGGGCGAGGACAGTCTCCCCTCTTGCGGAGCTCAGCAGCGCGTGTTTACATGGAGAAGTTGGCAAGGGGTGGTTTGTTATTCCCTCTTCTTGATTACCATCGGACAGTGAGGGAAAGTCGAGGCTCCCCAGCGGAGGAGCCAGTTAACTGTGCCTGCTTTCAAGGCATTACCAATTTGTTCATTGGAACTATTGTTTCAACTTGCAATGCATCTTTTTATTACATAAAGACGGCTAAGAACTAAAGCTAAAACGTTGCTCGATTTGCTACAAAGAATATTAAGGGGAGGGACCTACAGGAATAACCAAATTTGTGTCAAAATTAATTTTTTTTATACATCTTGATTACACAACTTTTAACACTGTATCACTTCGGAATATGTATGATAAGAACTTCTTGTGTTAAATTTTAACGTACCTCGAATAATTCCAAGGAAAAATTGTTCCGGGGACGGGTATCGATCCCAGGACCCTTCGCTTAGCGCGCGAACGCTCTTCCGACTGAGCTACCCCAGGAACTATAAACGACACTGTCATAATTTTTCCTTTGTATCCACACGACTCAAATGAGCTGACAAGACGCCAGAACTCAACTATGAGTACACACAAATTGAGTTCTGGCGTCTTGTCAGCTCATTTGAGTCGTGTGGATACAAAGGAAAAATTGTGACGGTGTCGTGTATAGTTCCTGGGGTAGCTCAGTCGGAAGAGCGTTCGCGCGCTAAGCGAAGGGTCCCGGGATCGATAACCATCCCCGGAACAATTTTTCCTTGACATTATTCAAACCTGCTTTACAGGGAGCCACTACCTGAAAGCCAGATTTGTATAATACATTCGTTACTGGAGGTACGTTAACAGAAGGCCACAATTTAAGTCACACAAGTATTTGTGTGCACTCATAGTTGAGTTCTGGCGTCTTGTTAGCTCATGTGAGTCGTATGGATACAAAGGAAAAATTGTGACGGTGTCTTGTATAGTTCCTGGGGTAGCTCAGTCGGAAGAGCGTTCGCGCGCTAAGCGAAGGGTCCCGGAATCGATACCCGTCCCCGGAACAATTTTTCCTTGAAATTATTCAAACCTGCTTTACAGGGAGCTACTACCTGAAAGCCAGATTTGTTTAACGTACCTTGTTAACATGTTTCGACCTATTTTGGGTCATCTTCAGAACTGGTCGTTGTTGGCCTTGGCGCCTCTTGTTTCCTGTGAGGGTGCGTTCGTAGTGTAGAGTCAAAGAGTGTGTGGGTTTTGAAATTGAGTTGTGTGTTGAGAATGTCGTTGGGGTGTGTTTTCGTGTGTCTGTATATTTCATATTGTTCTAGTGTGTTGAGTTTCTGGCATTTTGGTTGGATGTGCAGTATTTCCATGTCTGTGTTGATGTCTCTGTAGGTGTGGTTGGCATTTGTGATGTGTTCTGCATATGTGGAGGTGTTTTGTAATTTGGTTATGGCTGTGATGTGTTCTTTGTAACGTGTTTGAAATAATCTGCCTGTCTGTCCTATGTAGAAGTTGTTGCAGGTGTTGCATTTGAGTTTGTATATGCCTGTGTGGTTGTATTTGTTTGTTTGTGTGTTGAGATGTTTTTGTAGAGTGTTATTTGTTCTGTATGCGATGTTGTAATTTAATTTCTTGAATGAGGTTGCAATTTTATGTGTATTTTTGTTTTCGTATGTTAGTGTGATGTATTTTTTGTGTTCTTGTGTTTGTGTTGTATTCTTCTGTTTTTTGTGGTTTTGTTTTGTCTTACGTGTTATGTTGTCTATTATGTTGGGGTTGTATTCGTTTTCTTGTGCTATGCATTTGATTGTGTTTAGTTCTTCGTTGTAATCCCTTTTAAATGTCTAGCCTAAAAATACTTCATAATATTGACTTCATTTGAGCGAAATTTCAACGTCGTTAGGAAGAAAATAATTGATTTTACGCCAGTTTTAAATATAGCCTATGTACTCAAACATCTCCTTTGAATATCTGGAGATTGTTCATTTTACATTTTTCAACATTTAATAAATATGTAGTATCTCAGACAATAATAGAGATAACTGAATAAAATTTTCAGGGCATATTCTCACATTTTCATTTTCATTTTTATTTAGTGTTCTGCCCAAGGGCAGGTCTTTCACTGCGAACCCACCTTTCTCCAATCTTTTCTATTTTCTGCCTTCCTCTTTGTCGTTTCGAAACTAAAATGAGAATCACAAACTCACTATTTTAGTTCGTCTGTCTAAACGTATAATTTAGTGTCAGCGAAAATTCTATTTCTAGATAATTTCCGATTTGGAATGCATATTATTAAAATACACGTCACATCGTTCATTTTACGCACATTAAATATTATGTTCATTGCTCTCAATTTCTGATTTTATCTACAATTACGACATCTGCTTCCTGCCCCCATAATGAAACTGTAATGTGAATGCATTTGCCTGTTACAATATCCATGAATTTTAAACGGATTTTATTTAACCTGCGTGCAGCACTGCGGTGAATTAGGGTACGATAATTGCATTTAAAATCGATATTAAATTTATTTTCGGTGCAGTATAACTCATCTTTAATTGCATTGGCTTTTATTGTGGGGAACTTTAATGCACTTATACCTTAAATCAAGTGCATTTAATTTAAATACCTGACTCCTCGGGGAGACTTCGCTTGTCTGCAGTGAAATAAAACAAATGCTCTAAATTAATTTCCACTGAACTCACCCATGTCCTGTTCCTTCCTCACGTAAGTCGTCGTATAGAAGTTAATTCCAACTAAATGCAACGCCCATTGCAATTTAATAAAATGTATTGAAATGATATCGCGTGCAAATTAAATTAAATGTAATTAAGTGACCATGTGACCTAGTTTCAGTTGGATTTATATGTTTATTTATTAAGTTTGAGTTGCATGTTTGGTAAATACATGAAAGGATTAGATAAACGCTATGGGTGCTATTCATATACATTTCGCAGCACGCGCTACGAGCGTGCTAAACTAGCCCCGGCTATCCACTGGTTACTAGTACAGAATTCAAATCATATCATATCGCTGACACTGGTTTATGAATACGAAAAACGCTGATCATCCAACGGAAACCCGTACTAAGAATGTCTATGAATACGGCCCTATAAATGTATATATATAAATTGAATTGGTAATGGAAATTACGGGAAAACGGCTGAACGGATTTTAATAAATGACCCCTCATTTTGAAGCTTGGAATCCAACGTTTTTCAGAAAAATAGTAGTTTTCAGTGAAATGTCAATTTTCCTACATCATTTTCCTATTTTCCAAAATCCATCTGTCGTCAGTTTTTCAGAATAAAACAAAACACAAACACACTACAATAAACAGTATTACACGAAGGCCATGATCTGCAGGATTGCGGACATATTTAGAATTCAAATTCAATTGGTTATTAAAAACTTCAAGGCTTGCTAAAAATAATTTACTGGTCTGATTCTGTGGTGTGTAATTTTCTGAGTACAGCTGTGTATTGGATATTAAAATCTACAAAACTTGAGGTGGTTTGATGACATTATTACAGATGTGACTATTTTTCATTAATTAGGCCTATACATATTAATGCTATATTGATGATATGAAAGTGAAACGTTTTGGGATTATATAAGTAGATTTAGATAATATATGAAATTAGATCTTCATTTCTATAATTTACTGAGGGACGGCTATGTAGTATATGTATTATATAACTACAAAACTTACGTAAGATAATATTGTTATTAAAAATGAAATATTTTTATAGTTATTAATCGAATGGGATTGGGTCTTTTTCATATAGGCTACTTAATGGCGGTGTGGTGTAGATATTTATATGCATCATTCTCTTCAGTAATGGCTCGAGAGAGCGCAAAAATTACAGTTCCTAAGGAAAGACCAAAAGGTATTACTTACTGATAAAATAAAAAGCCTAGGAAATTTTGTAGTCTCTCCATCACTTCAGCAAGATCTCTTAGCAGGATAAAATGATTTTACCCTTTACATTTCAAGCTCTACATGCAGCAGCTATACCAAGAGCCTACGTCTATTGTTCGAAAGCATAGCAAACCTGACTTTTTTTTTTTTTTTTTTTAAATTTCACCTACAATCCACAATGACCTTAAATAGCTATTGCTTTACTTCCACATGAAAAACCCACTGATCGTCCTAACGTTGGTACTTGCGTTTTTGCACTCAAAAACTGAAGGTGGATAAGTTCAAGAAAAACTATTTGGCATAAAAAACATTCAGAGGGAGTATGTTTCATTATTACGGAAGCAAATAACTTTCGAAATGTCTGATATTCTTCATTGAAAATAAATCTTAAAATTTTTTATTTGAACGTCTAATGAACTTAGTTTGCAGCATTTGCTGCACAAGCCACTAATAAAAATATAAATTCAGTTTTACAGGGCAATAACACTTGGATCATTTCCGTCTGGCAACAGAAAACGATCTTCATAAACAGATGTAGGCCTAAGGTTTTTAAGAAAGGTGCCCAGGTAATGTATGTATTTATTTATTCTCATAGCGAATGGGTAAATACTCGTTGCGAGTGATAACTAATTAAATTACACTCATAATATAATTATAATTCATAATAAGATTACAATTACTAATAATAATGAAACGGATATGGAAATCTAAATTAAAATAGCATACTAAGTAAAGGGGACATCCTAAATTAAACGGAGAATAATTATTTAAAATAAGTCTAATTAATAATTAAAGCAAATCTAATTTACACCTTAACCCTGCCATTAGAGCCTAAACCAAATCAGTTCTAAGCGAAAACCACATGAGTATATTTATCATCTCAATTAATGTAAGCAAAATCAATTTTTCGTCAACCTACCTTAGGACATGTCACCTTAATTATTTACATGTGAAACTTCATAATTGCATTCATTCATTTATTCATTAATTAACTAGTTTTCTGCCCTAAGACACATCTTTCATTGCAAACCTAGCATTATCCAATCTTTCCTTTTTCTGTCTTCCTCTTAATCTCCGCTTACGACCTATTTATCTTAATGTCTCTTTCAGCTGATATCTTCTTCTGTCCCGAACTTTTCTACCGTTCACCATTTCTTCCAGTCATCCTTCTGTAAGCAGTTTCTTCTTAGCCAGTGGTCCAACCAATTTCTTTTTCTCTTCCTGATCAGTTGCAGCACTATATTTTTTTCTTCACCCACTCTTTCTAGCACAGCTTCATTTCTTATTCTGTCTGTCCATTTCATACGTTCCATTCTTCTCCAGAACCACATTTCAAATGCTTCCAGTTATTTCTCTTCACATTTTTCGATATGTTTATGTTTCTGCTCCATATAGTGCCACACTCCACACAAAGCACTTCACTACTCACTTCCTTAGTTCCTTTTCCAGAAGTCCGCAGAAGAAACTCTCATATTAACTTATTTTTTCATTCATAGTGTTCTGCCCAAGGGCAGGTCTTTCACTGCAAACTCGGCATTCTCCAATATTTCCTATTTTCAGCCTTCCTCTTAGTCTTCGCATACGATCTATGTATCTTAATGTCGTCTATCATCTGATATCTTCTTCTGCCCCGAACTTTTCTTCCATTCACCATTCCTTTCAGTGCATCCTTCAGTAGGCAGTTTCTTCTCAGCCAGTGACCCAACCAATTCCTGTGTCTCTTCCTGATCAATTTCAACATTAGCCTGTATTTTTTCTTCACCCACTCTTTCTAGCTCAACTTCATTTCTTATTCTGTCTGTCCACTTCACACGTTCCATTCTTCTCCATATCCACATTTCAAGTGTTTTCAATTATTTTTCTTGACATTTGTCGTTTATGTCTACGATTCTGCACCATACAGTGCCACACTCTGCACAAAGCACTTCACTACTCTTCCTTCGTTCCTTTTCCAGAAATCCGCAGAAGTAGTCCACATATTTATTCATTCATAGTGTTATGGCCAAGGGCAGGTTTTTCACTGCAAACACGGCATTCTCCAATATTTCCTATTTTCTGCCTTCCTCTTAGTCATCGCATATGATTTATATATATTGATGTCGTCTGTCATCTGATATCTTCTTCTCCCGTTCACCATTCCTTCCAGTGCATCCTTCAATAGGCAATTAATTTAATTACTTTACATATTAATTTACTTAATTACATATCAACTTTATTATAAATCAATGAATTACACATTCATTTAGTAATTACGCGAACTTAATAATTCACACATCAAGGCACTGTCCCTTCAAGATTATTACACTCAATATTTCTAAATACATATTTATACTTATATAAATCAGATTTACAAAGATATAGAAATAAGAATCGATACTAGTTTTCATAAATACCTATAAGAAACCTGGGTAATAAATAAAAAAGGTACAGACCCAGAAGCAAACCAGACAAGCGCCTTACCGACCGAGCTACGCCGGTGGCTTTTTCTCTTCTTATTAGATGTCCTAAACAGCCCAGTCTTGTAGTAGCTAGTGCTATAACATCTGGTTCGAGGTAAGGCTTCTTACTTTCCTATTCTTCCTAATTTTCCACTGTCCAATTTCTTGAATGGGGCCAAAAATCTTTCTCAATATTTTGTTTTCAAAAATTATATCCTCGCATGAGCATTTTTGAACACATTTCTAATAATTATGATATACCATTTAGAACAAGGTAAAACTATACTAGCCTATCGTTCGTAAGGCCTATTACCTAAGTCTCGGAAAAAATTATGGAGAAGATTTGCAAAGGTGTGCTGTTCTTGCAAGGCAATGCACTCTGTTACAGGTGTCTGATTGCGTTGCAGAAAATGTTATTGATGATGAAGTTGGCTTCATCCGGTTATTCATTTAACATGTTCTCTGTAGATCGAACGTTTGAAAGTCTACGGCAGCCGTGGCGAGAACGTGACTCGCGAGACATTGTGGCTCGCAGTGATAGCTGTGCATTTCGCTTGCTTCTAACCTCCGCCCACCCCCACCCTCAAAATCACTGGAGTCAAACTCCGTTCCATTTGTATTTGTCTCTGACCTGCGAGTGGCATATGTCTCTCTCTCGAAACCATGTACGAAAGTTCCAAGTAGGATGGGAGGACGCATTTTTTTGCTGTCAATATGATGAGAATATTAAATGTATGATTTGTTCACAAGTATTACGAGGAAAACGGTTGTATAACATAAAACGGCATTATACTACATGTTACTGATGAAACATTAAAAGGTTAAGTGTTATTGTTATCATCTTCATCATCATCATCATCATCATCATCATCTCTGTACATCGACCCTTTTTCAGCAGATGTACGAATAATGCGGTTAGCTCTTCAATTTGAACTCACTGATTTACTATGTGGTGTCAAATGAAAGCTAGATGTAAGGACTTGACAAATGTTAAACTTTTAAATCTTTGCCAAAAAAGTAAATATCTGAAGCTTCGTTCTTTCGCTTGCTCTGTTGAAGTCATATTCGCTACAACTTACGTTTGTGAAAAATTATTTTCAACAATTAAAATAGTAAAAACCAAATTTATATCACGACTGACGGACAAATACCTTCGTGATCAACTACGACTGGCAGTAAGTGACGTAATTCCTGATTCTGAAACTTTGTCGCAGAGACATTCTGAAGACAGTTAATTTTAGGTTGTGATATTGTTCATTTATTGTTCATTTCTTTCTTCGTAACACGTACTAAACATTAGTTTGTAGCCTTGTACTGTATAAAATTATATTTAAGTGCTTGACGTAAGGAAAATGAAAATCCGTTAATAAGTCAGACAGTTGCTTGACTTCCCCTTCGGATGTCCGCCTCCCTCCATAGGCGCTATGCACGTTGCAGGTTACACAGTGGCTCGGCGCACAATTACATTTTATCCACCGCTGGTCTACGGTAACCAACAAAGATAAAGCTTGGCGCCACAGTATAGGCCTACTTAATGTAGGCTTGTAGCCTGAGTAGTTACATTGGCCGTGGAATTTGTATGCCAGGAAGTTATTTCGTTCGGTGATAATAGACAAATAGCAGAGTAATCTTTTCTTTTTGTACGTGTTTGTTTCCCGCTGTGTCGTTCCTTGCTGAGAAGGCGTTACTTACATAACGTAATTGTGCGTTCCACGCAGTTATGGCCTAATATTAGGTTTTAAAGGCATGATTAGTAATCCGTTATCGCTCTGAGTGACGGCACACCGCGGAGCTTGACAATAGCTGCTGATAACAAACGAAGCAGCTTTCGATTACTAATTTGCTAGTAGCTTTCCCATACATCGTAGCAAACATCTGTGCAAATGTTTGCAGCGTGACTAATTATCCACTTTTTGGATGGGATTGTTGACTCTGTGATATTTTACATGCTTTGGGTGGATTATAATTGCCAGCCGTTCATTTTGCAGATGGCACGCGAGCACAAATGGACATTTTTATGTCTGAATTATGGAATTTATAAGTGGGAAATCATTGATGAGGGAGGATTCTGATCTGTGTTGTTGATTCGGCCAAGGTTCAGTCGTAATAATTCAACTATCAAGAATGGGACTTACGTTCGATTACGTTCGATTCCCAGTAAAATGATGAGGATTCTGATCTGCGTTATTGATTCGGCGAGGGCTCAGTCGTAATTGAACTATCAAGAAGAGGAATTACGTTCGATTCTCGGTAAAATGATGAAGATTCTGATCTGCGTTATTCATTTGGTCAGAATTCAGTAATAATAATTCAACGATCAAGAAGGGAACTTACGCTCGATTGCCGGTAAAATGATGAGGATTCTGATCTACGTTATTGATTCGGCAGGATTCAGTCGTAATAATTCAACGATCAAGAAGTGGACTTACGTTCGATTCCCGGTAAAATGATGAAGATTCTGATCTGCGTTATTCATTCGGTCAGGATTCAGTAATAATAATTCAACGATCAAGAAGGGGACTTACGCTCGATTCCCGGTAAAATGATGAGGATTCTGATCTGCGTTATTGATTCGGCAGGGTTCAGTCGTAATAATTCAACGATCAAGAAGTGGACTTACGTTCGATTCCCGGTAAAATGATGAGGATTATAATCTGCGTTATTGATTCGGCCATGGTTCAGTCGTAATAATTCAACGGTCAAGAAGAAGACTTACGTTCGATTCCCGGTAAAATGATGAAGATTCTGATCTGCGTTATTGATTTGGTCAGGATTCATCGTAATAATTCAACGATCAAGAAGGGGACTTACGCTTGATTTCCGGTAAAATGATGATGATTATGATCTGCATTATTGATTCGGCCAGGGTTCAGTCGTAATAATTCAACTATCAAGAAGGAGACTTACGTTCGATTTCCGGTGAAATGGTGACGATTCTGATTATACAACCAGTTTATTAAAATAAATCCAGAATTAAGTAACCTTAATAATAGCATTTGCAGTAAGAAAATTAAATATTATGTTGCTTTAAATTGAAACTGTCCATAATTAGCTTTTTTTCATATAGATGTTTTTTCTTTACTTTTTTTAACTTTGTTTTTTTTATCTCTCAATTTCTACTTAAAATATTAATTATATCACTTAATTTAGAGTAGGCCTATTTTATCGTGCAAGTGAAACTGTCCCAAGTACGAGCATTTGATTTTTTGCGTACAAACTATAGACTATATTTGAAATATGTGTATACAGAGTGTTCTGAAAAAAAAGATTTCAGTATTTATAGAGGAGGCAGTATGCATCAAAAGAAGAAATAAAATGTCCTACAAACAGCACAGTAAAAGATACGCTGCTCTAACAGTGATGGAAAGCATTTGCCCATTTCTCAGAAGATATTAATTTTAGAACCCATGTTTGTAGGACTTTCATTTCTTGTTTTGATGCATACTACCTCCTCTCTAAATACTGAAACTTTTTCTGAACACCCTGTATTTTGTAAATTGAAGACGTCCCCAGAAGAAGTATGTAACATAAAATTATTGAAATAGTGACTTATATGGAAAAAGTGAGTTTGAAACATTTATTTATAACAATAAACTATTTCAATCAGTAGCTGAATAAACTTGTGTCCTTGATTAGTGAAGTGGTTGAAATTAAAATTCAAAATCTATCTAGTAGTTGGCCTTGAAAACCGGTTTTCACTTCTTATTGTAGTTCCCCAAATATATGAAAAGGCGGTGTGGACACCGATCCCATACACTGGTTTCATTAAAAATCAAAAGAATGGTCGCACAAGTCTGTAGATGCTCTAGCTGCCGAGATATTACTGAGAGAAACCGCACGGCATGGCTAATTTTATACGGAACTTTGGCAACTTCGTGCTCATAGCGAAGGAATGTGGCGTCATTTGGCGTGGTTACACAAGTTACACTGCTTCATAGCCTAACTACTAACCACATTGACATTCGGCTGTGGCTCAGCTAGTCTTGTTACGGTAAGCATTTGACTTTGTGTCATTTTGTGTTTCATGGAAAGGATGCCCATACTCGGTGCAGGGAAAGTTGCAGTAGGCTACTTATCAAAAGGAAGAGGAACGTAACAGACTGTAGATCCGTCAGGAAAAAGACAAGCCTGGTGAATACAGAGTTGGAATGAATCTAACTCACCTACGCCATTATGGGGGTAATGATGGTATTGGTGATTTTCATTATGCTAGTTCTGAATAAATGACAAGTTTTTGATAAGTTTGCGGTGTAATTTAAAATATAACGACCTAAGGTTGTACCCGACGATTGTATGAAACCCTCCGCTATAGGTTACATACACAATTAATAGAAGTTTAAAAGCGAAACTGTAGGAGATACTAGACTGAATTTTTTAAGCTCTCATCTGCCCTTTAAAAGAGTGAAATGTGAAAGTTAACGATTAAAAATAAACCAATATCACAAGCCTCGTAATTAGATGTTTGAGAGAAATTCTTGGAATCACTAGAAAAGCTCGGCTGAGAAATAAATATGTACAAAATCAATTAAATATTTACTAATTGAATGTGGAAGTAATTGGCTACGTCCCGTGCATCAAATATAGAACGATAGAGTTCCCAGAAAAATTGCTGTTAAAATCCTGAGATAGAATAAGGAAGGCTGTGGAATACCATTAAACTGCAGTTTCACTATTTTCGTGTAATATTCTTATTAATGTAAAATAAAAGTATTCATTTCATCATTCATACATTTAATGTTCTGCCCAGCTTTCTCCAGTCTTTCCTATTTTCTGCCTTCTTCTTAGTTTCCTCATATGATCCATATATCTTAATGTCGTCCATCATCTGATATTTTCTTCTACCCCGAACTGTTCTCCCGTTCACCATTCCTTTCAGTGCATCCTTCAGTAGGAAGTTTCTTCTCAGCCAGTGACCCAACCAATTCCTTTTCCTCTTCCTGATCAGTTTCAGCAGCGTTCTTTTTTCACCCACTCTTTCCAACACAGTTTCATTTCTTATTGTCTGTACACGTTACACGTTCCATTCTTCTCCATAATAAAAGTGTATGAACAATTTAAAATCAATTCATAATATATAATAATGTAAACATGTTATAAAAGTCGTTTTTATTAAAAGACTGATCTCAGAATAATAGCTTTCCACTTCGCCATATTTGCTAAAGTCCTCGGAAAACGATATAATATCGTATCGGCATTTCTTTTGCAGCCCAGTGTACACAGATATCTTGGTAGGTAGGTAGGTAGACAGACCTCTACATCGGTAGACAAATAACTTGGCAGATTGGTTTGTATACAGACTAGCTGTCTATGTAAGTATCTAGGTAGCTTGTTATGTAAGTCGACAGATATCTTCACAGGTAGATACGTATGCAGACAAGTAGCTATCTATGTAGGTATAAGATATTTGTATCAGTACATAAATAGACATGTAAATGTCTGGCTGTTGGATGCGTAGGTAGATAGGGAGTTATTTTGGAAGGTAGATATGTAGTCAGAAAGGTAGCTAGAAGGTGTTCCACGGTAGTTGAAGCATGACCTTGGATGCGCTGAGGACGGAAATGTGTCTACTCCGTAAGATTTCCACGTGCTACTGCCCACATAACCTGCGCGAGATGACTAGGCTATTGTATTGCATTGTATTGTATTTATTAACATTCCATGGTATTCATACATTGCTTTACAGCTAGAGTATGGAACAAGTCAAAAAACTTAATACTATTATAAAGTCTTAATTTATAGTCACAGTCTAGATGAAATATATACAGACGAGATTTACAATATAGTCTACTAGTACAACACAAAGTTTTAGCATTAATTTCATGAAGTGTTACTGAATGTCATGAATTCACCTGCAGAATAGAAGGCGTGAGAAATTAGGTACTTCTTTAATTTGGCCCTAAATAATCTTATGTTTTGAGTTTCATTTTTTATATCCATAGGGAGGCTATTAAAAATGTTTACTGCCATATAGCGCACTCCTTTTTGATAGCACGATAGACTTGCCGATGGAGTATGAAAGTCATTTTTTGACGTGTATTTACGCTATGAACTGGTGAATTAGTTACAAAGTTTTCACGATTACATACGAGGAAGTTTATTAACGAAAAGATATACTGACAAGCCATGGGCATTATTTGTAGTTTTTTGAAAATAGTCCTACACGATTCCCTAGATTTGGCACCTACCATTATTCTAATGACTGTTTTTTGTAATAGAAATATACTGTTACTATCTGTGGAATTTCCCCAGAATATTATTCCTAAACTCATTATCGAGTGGACGTGTGCAAAGTATATTGTTTTTAAGGTATTGATATTTACTATCTTTTGCATAGATCCAATAGCAAAACAAGCTGAATTTAGTTTGGGGGTAATTTCTTTCATATGATTTTTCCAATTTAACACATTATCGATTTTTAAGCCATGATTCAACAGTGGAACGCCTTCTATGTAGGTACACAGGTAGGTACGCAAGTACACACGTAACTGTCTTTGTAGATATTTTGATAAGTAGGCAGACAGGTAGATAGTAGATAACTTAGCAGAAGAGGTACATTATGTTGGTAGCTTGATGCGTAGTTAGACCTACGTCGAGATACAGTTACATGAATAGACTGACATGTTCATTATTTCATCGATAATTAGACTGATTGAACGATTCCCTCGCTCACTGACTCACTCTGTTACATATCGATTATGTAATGAAATCGACCCATATAGTGTAGTATACAAATTAAATATTCTTAAACTGATGTTCCTCACTTTTATTCAGTGGTGGGCACTTTTAGGTCTACGTACTATTTCCTGAACTAAACGTTGTTATTTGACAGTCCTGTTGAGTGCTGTAAAATGGTTGAGTAGTGTAAAATGCTGAAACGCAAACATGTCCTAATGGGGTTAACCCCCTGGAACATTACAGCTGAAAATGAAATCATTTACGACGACAGTGGTACCATTTTACGTCAGTTCGTCTTTGTCCTAATAGCGTACGAACAGAATGAATTATAATCAACGTGTGTCTCTTAATTGTTTTACTGCAATATTTAATGTCTTTCTGTTGTATATTTTCAATAAACCTCCTCTCTGAATTAATGGTTAATTAATTTGCTTTGTGTTGTAGGTTCGTACCTTCTTTTTAATACAAAAATTCTCCCCCCGCGTCCCCGCCTAAAATACAGCGACAGTCATTGTTGCTATGTTGGCACATTGTTTTTTCCTTTAGCAAATTTATACTAATTACTTCCTGAGCTTCTGATTAATGCTCAACATTTTCAGTTGAATTATGGTTTTATTAGTGTTTGTCTCCCCTTGTACCGTTTCTATTAGCCAGGAATCTAATTTCCATGAGTAATTGTCTGTGCTGCTCCTCTTTTTTTTTCTCTCTCTCTCCCTTTTTATCGTTGTCCACTGCGGTTTAAACTCAACTGGAAAACCAGTAATCCAAATTTATTCAACTAAACGTACGGGTTTCATTGGACTGAATGGACCGAGCCATTGAGAGGCCCGGGGATACAGCGGAATGAAGTACATTTCACGATTTTAATCAGGGGTGAACATCAAACAAAGTTCATGCTACACCTGGCTTTACACAAATATTATTACCATTTAATTGCATACCAGTCCGTGAAATTTACACACCATGGTGAGTGATTCCTACAAAGCGAGGTTTATATAACTGGGAAGCATCCCAGTGTAGCGAATGGTAGACTATCTGCGTGCCGCGATTGTTTTATAAAATGCGAAATAGCGGCTGGCACATTTCTACGTACAGAATGTATGGGAAAGCATGTCTGCCTTCCATGTGAATGGCTTGTTTTTGTTTATCTTTCCTGAACAGGTTTCATTTATAAAAAGATACAGTACAACTCCAATCTATACTAATAATAAATCTGTAGCCGAAATTTTTCTGGTAATTTTCGATTTTCCAAAAATAATTGGTCCTAACATATATAATTAACCACCCTGAAACCGAAAATCGTTTTTTTGAAATTTTTGTTTGTATGTCTGTCTGTCTGTATGTTTGTTACCTTTTCACGCGATAATGGCTGAACGGATTTCGATGAAAATTGGAATATAAATTAACTTCGTTGTAACTTAAATTTTAGGCTATATGGCATTCAAAATACATTATTTAAAAGGGGGGTTATAAGGGGGCCTGAATTAAATAAATCGAAATATCTCGCTTATTATTGATTTTTGTGAAAAATGTTTCATAACAAACGTTTCTTTAAAATGATTTCCGATAAGTTTTATTCTTTACAAAATTTTGATAGGACTGGTATTTAATGAGATAAATGAGTTTTAAAATTAAAATAACTGCCATCTAAGGCGGTGTATTGAAATAAAAAACAAATGACTTCGTCTATAAGGAGCCTTGGACACAACAATCGAGAGCTATGAAACATAGCCTACAGACAATGTTTCTGTGTTTTGTATGAAGTAATATAGGAAGCTAAATTAACCGATTTGTATAATTAATTATTATTTCATCAATGGAAAGTGTAGTTTCTCTGGATGGACATAATGCTATCATGTTATTACAGTAACTTGTGAGTGAATTGAGGACAAGTAAGATTAAAATAGCTTCTTATGCACAGAAAACTTGATAGGTTATTCTGTATATTCATTTCCTGTATTTCTTATAATAATGTTTATGAACATATTCATTTTTATCTCAGACTATTAACTAAAAACGAGAGTGTATTGATTTAGTATGCAGTAATATTACGTTAGCTTAGCAATCCATTATTTTATAATTCAAATTTTAACTATGCTCAATTGAATCGTGTTAAAATACATAAAATACATATGCAATAAATGCAATGCAAAAAACTTGGGTAATGAGCCAAGCAGATTATGTTGCGCTGTTGTAAAAGCTGTTCCTCCTGAGATTCAAGAGCTCCCACAACAAATTAAAAACTTTTTAATTCGAGTATATCCGTTATCAACACACTTTTTACATAATATAATGTAATATAATATAATATAATATAATATAATATAATATAATATAATATAATATAAACATAATAATAAATCTGTAGCCAAAATTTTTCTGTTAATTTTCGCTTTTCCAAAAATAATTGGTAATAACAATTAATAACATGTTAAAGGAATTGTCATTGCACCAAATGAGTGGTCTCTGGATCAAAATGGTCGCATTTTAATATTTTAAATACAATTTAAATTAAGTAACATATTAAACGATTTATCCTTCTATCAAACACGAATGTTCCCTGGATAAAACGTCCTATTTTAATTATGTAATTACTTTATATTTATTTCTAATGGGTGGAGCGGAGCGCACGGGTACGGCTAGTTCTGTATAAAATCCTCCACAGAAAGAACCCACTTCGTTTGGTTCACCAAGGTTGCAGCAATGCAGGCGCACAGGGGAAAATGCCCATAATCACGATAATAATAATCCGTGGCGCTACAGCCCGTAAAGGGCCTAGACCGACCAGCCGGCTGCTGGTCTCACGCCCACATGCCGAAGCAGAGGTGGACGATCATCCAACCAGAATGGAGGTATCGTGTGGTTAGCACGATGATCCCCCCCCAGCCGTTATAGCTGGTATTCGCAACCGGATTTCGCTACCTATCGTAGCTCCCCAAGTGCATCACGATGCTGGGTGGGCATCGGTCCCATACACTGGCCGAAATTTCATGAGAAAATGTCTTCCCCCATGAGGACTCGAACCAGCGCGCGTTCCGTAACGCGAGTCCTAGGCATAATCACGATAGTATTACAAATAACTCGCAGTGTTATATAATGTAACATTTCGATGGTGTTGAACAGCAACCTCGTAGGGGAGAGTCGGGCAGTATCGGACATCGGGTAATATCGGACAGTGAGTTTCTTTCATCTACCACATGATGATAGTACCTGATTGACATGGTTAGCGTTTCTGTGATGTCGCATAGAGAAACGTAACCATGTCATTCATGTACTACCATATGGTGGTAGATGAAAGAAACGCACTGTCCGATACTACCCGACTCTCCCCTATGTCAAAAAAAATGAACACAATAAGATTTCACTTGATTCCCAATAAAGACATTTTCCTGAAACTTCTGCTAACACATCTTAAGTTAACGCATGGCTACAAACTTCACAAGAAGAGATTTAAATACCCTCTTATATGAGACATTTGCTCGTTATCAATATATTAAAATGTAAACTTGATTTTTTATATATACAAAGATACGTGGCGAAATTGAGACGGTGTCGGGTGAAGTCCCTAAGTACCTCAGTCGCTAAAGCGTTGGCGCGCTCAGCCAAAGGTCCCGGAATCGATACCGGGCCCCGGAACAATTTCTCTCTTGAAATTATTCAAGTATGCTTCACAGGGAGCTTTACCTGAAAGCCAGATTTGCATAATATATATCATACGTTACTGTAGGTATGTTAACAGAAAACCACAATAATTTCAAGCCACACAGAGCTTGTGTGCACTCGATGTGGGTTTCTGGCGTCTTGTCATCCCACTCGAGGTATGTGGATATAAAGGGAAAAATTGAGACCATGTCAGGTGTAGTTCCTGGGTAGCTCAGTCGGTTAGAGCGTTGGTGCGCTCAGCCAAAGGTCCGAGATCGATACCCGACCCGGAATAATTTTTCCCTTGAAATTATAACGGTGTTACTGTTCAACAATATTGATTTGCTTTAATACTAAACACAAATTACATCTTCATATATCAAATATACTACTATTCTTTTTCTTTTATGAGTTGCAATATTTTTAGGACAAAGAATTCCTAACAAACTTAGTCTACTCGTATAGTTTTACACTTGCTCTTAAAGCAAAATTAATAGCATTTTATAAACGGCTCTGATAAGAGTCTTGCCTGCAGCATGACTGGTTGTTTTTATTCAGAAGTGGCTTTTTCGACTTCATGTGTAATTAATTTATTCCAGGTTGTCTTCAGAGTTTGAGTGGAAATTTTAGACCAGCAGGCAGCGGCATTATAAATGCGTGGGAGCACTAATTTTGTAATTACTTGCGATAAGTTTAAAGTTTTCGCTATTTTCAATTCGACGAAATATTCGAGAAAATAAAATCGGATGCTTCAAAGTTGTTTTAAACCAGGGCTGGGTACCAAGAGCGGATTCTACTCTCTCACGGGGAGCCATATGATTTCTCTTCAACCCCTTTCTTCTCCGCCGAACACCGCGCAGCGTTGATTTCGTGACGGATGAATATTACGCGTCCCCGTTTATAGTCTGGATTCGCTCCCGGTGCCCAGCCCTGTTTTAAACCATCATACCTACAGCTTTGTAACGTAGCTATTTCAGTTTGAACATTTTGGTAAATAATATGCATAGAACATTATTTTTTAATTGCGGTAAGGGAGCAGAAAGGAAATGTTGTGAGCGCCAATTTGATTTCAGTGTACTCTCATTTACATATCTTTCTGATTGAGTATGTTATTTTACGACGCTTTATCAACATCTGAGGTTATTTAGCGTCTGAATGATACGAAGGTGACAATGCCGGTGAAATGAGCGTGGAGTCCAGCACCGAAAGTTACCCAGCATTTGCTTATATTGGGTTGAGGGAAAACCCCGGAAAAACCTCAACCAGGTAACTTGCCCCGACCGGGAATCGAACCCGAGCCACCTGGTTTCGCGGCCAGACGCGCTAACCGTTACTCTACAGGTGTGGATTGTTTCTGATTGATACCAGTGTCCTCTTTTGTATAATAAAAAGGGGAAGATGTGCGCTTATGATGTTCTGCAGTCTTTGTCTGTCTGTCTGTCTGTGGTTCAAACAGCCAGTAAGGAACCAGTCGGCCTCTGGCCTCAGCAGAAATGAACGATCATCCACCAAGAACGGAGATATGTGTGGTGAACGCGATGATTCCCCATTTTCAATGAAGATTCCAATACCTGAATTGCAGGCATTGTGCCTCACAAGGTTTTTCTACTCACAAAAGATTTGACTGAGTTCTTCAAATAGCTTATCTTTGGAATCAAATCCAGGGCCTCAGCAGAAATGAACGATCATCCACCAAGAAAGGATATATGTGTGGTGAACATGATGATCCCCCATTTTCAATGAAGATTGCAATACCTGAATTGAGGGCATTATGCCTCACAAGGTTTTTCTACTCACAAAAGATTTGACTGAGTTCTTCAAATAGCTTATCTTTGGAATCAAATCCAGGGCCTCAGCAGAAATGAACGATCATCCACCAAGAACGGAGATATGTGTGGTGAACATGATGATCCCCCATTTTCAATGAAGATTGCAATACCTGAATTGAGGGCATTATGCCTCACAAGGTTTTTCTACTCACAAAAGATTTGACTGAGTTCTTCAAATAGCTTATCTTTGGAATCAAATCCAGGGCCTCAGCAGAAATGAACGATCATCCACCAAGAACGGAGATATGTGTGGTGAACATGATGATCCCCCATTTTCAATGAAGATTGCAATACCTGAATTGAGGGCATTATGCCTCACAAGGTTTTTCTACTCACAAAAGATTTGACTGAGTTCTTCAAATAGCTTATCTTTGGAATCAAATCCAGGGCCTCAGCAGAAATGAACGATCATCCACCAAGAACGGAGATATGTGTGGTGAACATGATGATCTCCCCCATTTTCAATGAAGATTGCAATACCTGAATTGAGGGCATTATGCCTCACAAGGTTTTTCTACTCACAAAAGATTTGACTGAGTTCTTCAAATAACTTATCTTTGGAATCAAATCCAGGGCCTCAGCAGAAATGAACGATCATCCACCAAGAACGGAGATATGTGTGGTGAACATGATGATCTCCCATTTTCAATGAAGATTGCAATTCCTGAATTGAGGGCATTATGCCTCACAAGGTTTTTCTACTCACAAAAGTTTTGACTGAGTTCTTCAAATAACTTATCTTTGGAATCAAATCCAGGGCCTCAGCAGAAATGAACGATCATCCACCAAGAACGGAGATATGTGTGGTGAACATGATGATCCCCCATTTTCAATGAAGATTGCAATACCTGAATTGCGGGCATTATGCCTCACAAAGTTTTTCTACTTACAAAAGATTTGACTGAGTTCTTCAAATAGCTTATCTTTGGATTCAAATCCAGGGCCTCAGTAGAAATGAACGATCATCCACCAAGAATGGAGATATGTGTGGTGAACGCGATGATTCCCCATTTTCAATGAAGATTCCAATACCTGAATTGCAGGCATTGCGCCTCACAAGGTTTTTCTACTCACAAAAGATTTGACTGAGTCCTTCAAATAGCTTATCTTTGGAATCGAATCCAGGATATTTAGATAAGAGAGTTAGATCACGATTGGAAAAACGTTCTGATTAACAGAGCGAACGGCACATTTCAAACATCAGCGAGCTTTGCTGGGAGAATCCTTTTAAATCTTTTTTTAATTGCCTTCACAATGTGAAAAAACGAAGATTGATTGAATTCAAACCGAATGGAAAATTAATCATAGCCCCTATGCAAACCGCCACACGCACTCACGACGCAGCGGCCTTCGTTATGAAGGCAACCTTGGTGCCCGTAATAACAGTTTGCTTGCTATCTGTTTTCATAGTTTAAGAATCCCTCGGAGGAAATGCCTAATTACAGCGCTCTGCCTACGTCGTTTGAATCGCAGCAGCTCCACACACGCTGCGTACAGCATTACATTCCGCTCCTTTCGTGCTACATGTTAGATGAACAGCGTCCTATCGCCTTTAACGATTGGTTACATTGTGTGGGTACAACGATTCACTGCGCACACCTGACTTATTTTGCTGCTACATGGAAAAGTCACCTTATTTTAGAATTGAAAGTCACAGTTTTGCAGGAATAGCCTACTTTTCCGCACTGTTTCGATTATCCAACTAAATTAATTTATTCTGAATTTAATGTATTTAATATTGAACAAATTTATAAGTATACGCTGTTAAACTTTTATCATAAAAATCGTATAAGTTTGTATTACAGACACACAATTATGACACAAGACGAAATATTAATTCAACATTAGTAGAACCTAAATGTCTCACATCTGCTGGTCTAAAGCATAGCATAAATTTTGGCCCTCGGTTGTACAATGCTTTAATTAAATTACACCCAGAACTTCTAACATGTAACCCACTAACATATAACAAGAAAATTAGAAACGTGTTAATATCTTCAATTTGATTAAATAAATTTATAGTCTATGTGTATGAATTAATCAATCTATATTATATTTGTATTCTATAATTTTGACATATATTAGTTCTACTTTTCACGTGCGATATTATTCTTCTCTAGTGTTAATATTATATTAGGCCTATATAATTCCATTGCCGCTATAATTATATTTTAGTTCCTATTTTATTTTACTTATTTATTTATATTATTATTATTATTATTATTATTATTTTTTGTTTTAATATTATATCTGAACTGCGACCGAGCATGAGCGCTGCTCATTCGGTCTCAAATTTTATTAATACAACTGTATCTTCCTTTTATATTGCTTGTATTATTTTATTTGTATTTCTCTTTGTTTGTTTTGTAATTATATTTCTTTATTCTGTATATATTTAATTCAACTAGCCGTACCCGTGCGCTCCGCTGCACCCGTTAGAAATAAATACAAAGTAATTACATAATTAAAATAGGACATTTGATCCAGGGAACATTCGTGTTTGATATAAGGATAAATCGTTTATTATGTTACTTAATTTAAATTGTATTTGCATAATTAAAATGCGATCATTTTGATCCAGAGACCACTCATTTGGTCATAAAAATTATTTTAGGAAATACAGGAAACGAATGTACAGAATAGCCTATCAAGTTTTCTGTGCATAAGAAGCTATTTTAATCTTACCTGTCCTCGATTCACTCTGAAGTTACTGTGATAACATTATAGCATTATGTCCATCTAGAGAAACTACACTTTCCAATGGTGAATTAATAATTAATTATACAAATCGGTTAATTTAGCTTCTGATATTACTTCATACAAACACAGAAACATTATCTGTAGGCTATCTTTCATAGCTTTCGATTGTTGTTGTCCAAGGCCCCTTATAGACGAAGTCATTTGTTTTTTAATTCATTACACGGCCTTATATGGCAGTTATTTTAATTTTAAAACCAATTTATCTCATTAAATATCAGTCCTATCAAAATTTTTCAAGGAATAAAACTTATCGGAAATTATTTTTAAAGAAACTTTTGTTATGTAACATTTTTCACAAAAATCAATAATAAGCGAGATATTTCGATTTATTTAATTCAGGCCCCCTCATAACCCCCCTTTTAAATAATGTATTTTGAATGCCATATAGCCTAAAATCTAAGTTACAACGAACTTAATTTATATTCCAATTTTCATCGAAATCCGTTCAGCCATTATCGCGTGAAAAGATAACAAACATACAGACAGACAGACAGACAGACATACAAACAAAAATGTCAAAAAAGCGATTTTCGGTTTCAGGGTGGTTAATTGTATATGTTAGGACCAATTATTTTTGGAAAATCGAAAATTACCAGAAAAATTTCGGCTACAGATTTATTATTAGTATAGATATAACATTCCGTATTATTTTAATACCGTATTTTTAACGAAAGAAATATACCAGGTCATCATTTTGTTTCCACTAACATTTATAATATTAACCTGGCTATACCTTTGGATTAACGCTTGAGAACCGCAAACACTATGTTACCCCCTTCCCCGACCGAAGTTTGATGATACTATAGTAAAATACTAATAAATCACTTTACAGGTATAGGAGGGAAAAAAAGTAGTGCATCCATTTATGTAAATTAAGAACTATTACGATTTTCATTTTGACAATTTTCGTTCGATTTTTATTTACTCAAAATATAGTACAGTATTAATAATAAGTGTTTTACTCACTAACTGAACTATCCTGGCGGACGTATCCATTATGCAGTGTATAGTACACTGTCTACAGCATATTAGCATACAATTTGGAGAGTGCATTTAAATTGAAAAAATAATAAAAATCTAGATATTTAAACAAATTGTTGAAAATGATGGTCGTTCATTTCGATACAGACTTCAGTTCTTTTGTGTATATATTATCGAAAAAGTTTTTAAACATATCTTTTCAAATTTAATGTATTGTTTCTGGAATGTAATTCTTCAATTCTTCTATTGTTGTAGGAGTTTAACAAACACAATATTGTTTTACAGTAACCTCACAAGAAATAATGCAAAGTATCAGTCGACATGGGGGCCATAATCCTATGCCTCTTGAAATAATTCTGTACCTACTCTATAACAGAGTACCTTACGTATTGTAAATTCAATCTTCACTTCGCCCGATTCGCACAGATAAATTTACTTAGATTGCTATCTACTGTCCGTCGAAGTAGTTACGTCGCAGGGTCGTAGAAAGGGGGGAAACCACGTGACAGTTACTTAACGAGGTTCTTTTATTTAAATCATTTTAAATTGTTGTTTAATATTGCGAAGACGTCCAATTCTTGCCTGCAAATGTTTTCAGAAAAGAGCTGACAGCCTAGCCACTAGCATTTACAGAGGAGCCAGTAGAAACGGATGTTGGAAACAGGGAAGCGACGTAACCAAACGGACACAGTACTTGTGCGAAAATATGAATGCACGTTATTCGCTGGAAAATACGAACATATTTCTGGGACGTACTATACCCTCTCAGTACTGTATATTGTGATCGTTCCATTTGCGGCCTTGTTCTGTGTGGAGTACGTGGAAGTTTACTAGTAGAAGGGGTGGGAGGGAAGTACATTGAAAAACCCAGGTACAATAAAAATTGAAGTAAAAATGAAATGATGTCTCTGTGCAAAATTATTGAAACTTAACAAACTACTGTCTTTGCCATTCATCTTAAGTCCGTCGAGTTACCTCTGTTAGCGCGTCTGCCTCGAGACTAGACGCCCAAGGTTCGATTCCCGGCGGGATCAGAGATTTTCGTGTAAAATTTCTACCTCGGGATTAGGAGAGGTGGCGGTGCATGACTTCTAATCAATAAATTGTCCATTAGTATGCCTGGGTTAATCGATTATGGGTTAATCTATTTCATTACGAACATATTATACACAGAGTTCTGTATTTTACATAATATAGTATCTTAAATTTAACATTTAACGTTGTAGGGTCATTTGCAAAATTTGTATAACAAATGGACGATTGAGAACGTCAAAATTAAAGTACTATTTAGTGCATATTCTGCATGTATTAATATAGTGCAATATCTCTGCCATAGTAATCAACCACTGTACACTCACCTTGCTGTACAACACTGTTTTGAATGATGTAACAGACATGGAGTAACAGATCTGACAGGTAACAGACTTGACAAAGTAAACAAGCATGTGCTAACCTAAAATTTTTTTTGCTTAAAATCCTCAAAATAGCATCTTGGACACGTGTACTATTATGTCCTCTTGATCTTGACTTTATATGTTGTTATTTGTGGAAAACACAACACAAACAGATCTGACAGAGTAAAAATGCACGCTTAGACTAAAACATAAAGCAAGAGTATGACACACAAACTCGCCAAATCAAAATGAGTGAACATAGCAGTACAATCAAAATGGGTCTTTGTGCATCATCTTAGCTTGTGCTGACATCTGTGGGATTTCTTTTTCAACTGTGTATCCATAGGAACAGAATGGTGTAACAGACCTGACTAACTTACTGGACTAGAGTAATTATGTAATCATATTTAAGGAAATATAAACTCAGATATAAATGAAGAAGTTTTGATAATATCAATTATTTCTTTAATTTTTTTCTCAATTACATTATTAAACAAACCTTTATCTGGACATAATAATCATGCCCCATTTTAAAAACTTAACCAGTATGGACACGGCATTTTAGCTGTCACTATGAGACTTTTATTTTATTCTCGTGAAATATTTCACATGAAGGAAATAATTCTTGTGACGTTTACTACATTAGTATTGAAACTACTCACTGTTAGGAATTTATAACTCTATCGTTGTAAATGCAATAATGGGAAGGGTAAGAATTGATGGACATCATTTTGTTATACAAATTCTGCAAATGACCCTGTAACAATTAAGTATCTCAAGGTTGTAGTTCGTAGTAGATTATTTTTATAGGAGACAGCTGCTACAATTGCCACGCGAGCCACAACCCTTTCGTAGTGGCGAGTGACCTTGACAAGACTGCATTAGATTTGAGTTGCTGAACGTTCTGTAGCTTTAACGGATGGAACTTGAAATCAAGTGACAGTACTCTTTGAACAGTTGAACGATGCACCTTTATAGAGACGTCGAACTGAAAGTTCTGGATTTCTTATGACAGCAGCTCGAAAGTCTCGATATTGTCTAGTGTACGAGTGGATCGCGGTTTTTCTACAGATTTCTTTTTGAGAGCCGAACCAGTTTCCTCAAAATTACGTGTGCATATGTGTTAATTGCCTGTGCTGATGGAACACGACCATCCCGTTCTCAATTAAAGTGGCGTCAACAATTTTCTACGCCCGGCCTCCACACTGTCATTGTTCTTGAAACATGCTTTGACTGCAGACGCATGATGCCCGCCACTCCATTGCGCCATGATAACATAATGGCAAGATGTCGTTAGCAGGGTTTTATGTGTCATTGAGCTCTACCTACCTTCTAGGGCATACCTGCACAAACAGCGCTCAACGAGCGCGCGCTCCTTCGGAGCAGGAGAGCTGTGTTTACCGCTCGCCGAAACGGAGAGAAAGATACGTCAGAATGACATAGACTTGCAGTAGGTAGAGGAGAGGGAAACGACCACTCAGTTATCTAGTGGAGTGGAGTGTGTAGGCCTATTCTCAGTAACTGTTTCACGTTTCTTACCTACTGCTACAGTACAGTATGGAGGAATCTAAAAGACGGAACATAACATTTAACATTTAACGATTTACAGCTCGAACTTATTGATCTTCAATGTGACCTAAGGACTAAAGATGGTTTGAATAATACTACCAGCCTGGTTGAGTTTTACAAGACTAAACATTAGCAATAATATCCACGACTACACAGGCTGGCTGTGAAAATGATTGCTATGTTTGGCTCAACATTTATATTTGTGAGCAACTGTTTTCTATAATCAACTTTAATAAAGGCAGGCATCGAACATCTGTAACTGATGTTTCATTACTGTTCCTTTCAGCTGCTAACAGCATAAAACTTTGTTTTTATGTACTGATAAATAAAAATATAACAAAATGATATTGTACATTTAAGTAGCTATAGAATTTCTATTATTTCTGTAAAATAAATATATCTTTATTAATTAATAATAATAGTCAAAGATAGTTTTGCAAACATTGAACGGGAATTCATTTCATAAACACTCGTAATAGTACTTCCATTTGTGTATATTTTGTACGAGATCACCCCTTCTTCCAATCCACCCTTATACAGAGCGCAGCTAATATCAGCATTCCGCTCACGAGCTGTGAGCCGGCTCGGAGAGCGCAAACCTTGTGCAGGCCTGTTCTAGGCTGTCGCTACACTTTTCAAAATGTCCACTTCTTTTGATTTCTTAGATCAGGCGCATATGGGGACTGTTATACAACAGAAGAAGCAAAGCTATAAACATTGAATTCAACGCAGTTACGAAGGTAGTCTCCAAGTTCTGACCTGGACAGCTTAATATCTTTCTACTCTTCTTATGGAAATTATGGAGGGAGTATTTCTCTTTTGGTGGCGTAGATCTTCATTTGTTTGCGTTTAATTGTCCTCAAATTTATGACCTGAAATTCTCCCCCCAGAAATATCCCGACCTCCTTACGTCATTATGAATCAGATCATAAAATGAAATTGTTGTGGGTTGGTGGAGAATAAACCGTTGTGCATAGAAAGGTGGCCAAAATTGCCTTTATGCTCTCGTAACGGGTCCATAAACGTTGCAGCATTGTTGTCAGATGTCCATAAACCCATCAAGCGCCTGGTGGGGAGATGAGGGCGATAAAGTGTTTTCATTTTGCCAGGTAGTACACTCGTGATGTTTATGGATCCATAAAGCTGTGGACGTGGAATAAGTTTTATGCTCGGACCTAGAAAAGAGACCTCTCTCATTGTAATAGCCCTCCTTTTGCTTCAAAATTATATTTCATAAACACCCATTAATGTGCGTCTTTGTGAAAACGACAGATTTATTTATTTATAAACTCCCTACAAAGTTCGTGACTTGAGGGGAGATTTCTAAATGAAGAATTGTAAATGTGATGTTTGTGATGAGTAGTTCCAGTAATTTTAGTGTTAGCTTCAGTAGTTGTTATGGTAATAGTATCAGTAGGAGTAGTTGGAGGAAATAAAGGTGTTGATGTTTGCGCTTTTCGATCAGTTTACATAAATTACTCAAAATTATTAAGTTTTGTTCATAGCAAAATGGGGTTTATTTAGATACTAGCCGTACCTATGCGCTCCGCTGCACTGTTAGAAATAAATATGAAGTAATTACATAATTAAAATAGGACGTTTGATCCAGGAAACATTCGTGTTTCTTAGAAGGATAAATCGTTTAATATGTTACTTAATTGAAATTGTATTCAAAAAATTAAAATGCGATAATTTTGGTCCAGAGAACACTCATTTGGTGCAATGACAATTCCTTTAACATGTTTCTTATTTGTAATAACTTCATTTTAACCACTGTTTTCTACGTCTTCAGTAAATGGCGCTTGGCCCACTATGGTTCTGAACCCTTCAAATAACTTAAATAGTGATACAGCATGAACAGTGATATGTAATTATATTTCTTTCTTTCGAAAATGTAAGAATTCACGATCTCCTATTTACCATTGCCCTGGAATGAATAAATGTGTTTTTTACTTCCTACTCAAAATTTTTATAATTTGCACATAGGAATTACTTACTGCAGGAACAACAACGCTACAATCTGATGCGGCGGTGAAAATGTATTATATTGTTGTTGTCCAAGGCTCCTTATAGACGAATTTGTTCTTATTTCATTGCATCGTCTTAGATGGCGTTATTTTAATTTTAAAACTCATTTATCTCATTAAATATCAGTCCTATAAAATTTTGCAGAGAATAAAACTTATCGGAAATATTTTTTAAAGAAACTTTTGTTATGTAACATTTTTTACAAAAATCAATAATAAGCGAAATATTTCGATTTATTTAATTCAGGGTCCCTTATAACCCCCCTTTTGAATAAAGTATTTTGAATGCCATATAGCCTAAAATCTAAGTTACAACGAACTTAATTTATATTCCAATTTTCATATAAATCGGTTCAGCCATTATCGCGTGAAAAGGTAACAAACATCCAGACAGACATACAAACAAAAATGTCAAAAAAGCGATTTTCGGTTTCAGGGTGGTTAATTATATATGTTAGGACCATTTATTTTTGGAAAATCGAAAATTACCAGAAAAATTTCGGCTACATATTTATTATTAGTATAGATAAACCAATTTCAAAACAAATATCGTCGCCAATTTTCTTCTCTTATCATTAGTAGCCTCTCTTCTAAGGAATGAATAGCATTCACAAGGAAAGTTTGAAAAATATCGTGACATATCTTTACAAGCTTCCACAATAACAACAAATTGCAGGGTGCAACGTCAATCCATTTAGATTTCTCAATCGTTTCTGTACAGTATACTGGAACACACTATTACATTCATAGTAACACTGAATATGATTGATTCGCATTTGTAGAGGCAAAACCATTAGGCCTATTTGCTGGTGTGAATTTGAAAAAATAAAAATAAATACAGTAAGTAAATAAATAAGGAAAACACGTGTTTCATCTTATATATAGAGAGTGAACCGTAAGCAATGCCATTAATTTCAGGAGGTTATTCTTTGAGATATTTCAAAACACAAAATTTGATATAATTTTGCTCGTTTTTGCTTCGTTTTCAAGATAAAAATTGTAATAGTTCTATAACATTTTATAGCCTGTTTTGGGAAAGCCCTCAATATGCTCAGTCAATTTAAGAGAGCAGTGTATTATGATGACTATTACACTCTTACTACGTCATACTACTTTTGACCAATAAAACGGTACGAAAGGACGTATTTCAACCAATCATGGCTGCTTATCGCACAATTTTATCGCGCCCCTAGCATTTGTTTCTTTGTTTGCAAACATTTGAAACTGCGCTGGTCTGGACGTCAAAAAAATATACGAGTATATATAAAATTACAAACCACTCCAGTCGATGCACAGCAGTTTCAAATATGACTCGCATTGGCATTCAAGAATAAGAATTAATAAAAATCACTGATCATACCTATGCATCTTCTGAAATCCTATTTACAAATAAATGAAGAGCACCATTCGGAAATCCTGAATAGGTTGAATACACCATGTAGGCCTAAAGCAACGAGTTCCACTTCTATTACGCACACGTCCAATATAACATCAATTGAACCACCAACCACATTCAAATTTGAAAATTGTACATTCAATAATTATTCCTTTTAAAATTATTCATTCGGAAATCCTGAATAAGTTGAATACACCATGTAGGTCTGAATCAACGAGTTCCACTTCTATTACGCACACGTCCAATATAACATCAATTGAACCACCGACCACATTCAAATTTGAAAATTGTACATTCAATAATTATTCCTTTTAAAATTATTCATGTTTATTTTTTATGTCATCGTCGTTAATTAAAACTTTTCTAACACTTGTGTATATTATTTAGGTTATGTTATAGCTTCTGCTATATGATGTATGTATGTATGTATGTATGTATGTATGTATGTATGTATGTATGTATGTATTTATTTACACTGCAAGTGGGCAAGCACCCGGTGGCAGTGGTATACACAATATAAACAATACACAAAAAATAAATTATAAGCAATATTTACAATACACAATACAATTATACAATACACAATAGGCCTACAATTTTATACACAATACAATAAGAATACACAATATAATTTAACACAATAATAATAAAACATGAATAAAATACCTAATTTTACATTACAAACTACATTATTATGTACAGGCCCTACATAAGTTTCAATAGTCTTTCACTTTATTCTCATCTCACTCACTGTAGTGGCACTATGACGCATTTCACTGACACTTTAGCACACATTTCACTGACACTATAGAACACATTTCATTGACGCTATAAATTATCACTGATCGGAACTATTCACTGCACTGTAAAACCATAACTTCACTGACTCACCTCGCTTCACTGATACAACAGTTCAAATAAGTCAAATAATTACATCCTTATGCATACTGTACTTATAAACAGAACTACATATTATGATATTTTGGATATTATGGATAGTCACGTATCAGAGATTGTTTAATACTGAGATTCATTGAAAATCATCTGGCAAGTGACGTTGATTACTGGGATCTGGATGATTGAAGTGGAATGCAAATGTTTTAATAAAAACGAAACTGAATCAACAGACCCTTCTTGACTAGTAACCGTCTACAGAGTTCAATGAAGATTCCATAGTTGGCCCAACTGCCATCTAGCGTAATGGTGCAATAATACATTTGAAGACAGGTTTATTTTCGTAAGTCAATTAATATTTTATTGTATTGGAGTAGTTTGTTACTTATAATCTTTATATACTTTCTTCTAATCGTGTAATAGTCAATTAAATCCCACTCGAGTTTTGATTTTCTCTAGATAAATCAAAACCTAGCATGTACACACAAATTCCACAATTTGGGACATCTGGCCGAAACGTACGGCTGACCCCTAGGATCCAGAATACAAAACACTAGGATGGCTACTATCGCCTCATCACATGCATTATGTAACAGTACTGGAACATCAACTTCGTAACTGTGTGTATCAGACTGTGGTATTCATCTCCAAGTGGACTACGTGAAGTAAGGGAGCGTAAAAGAGTCCCATTGGGTAGCTCACACCGTTCACAGATCTTAGCGAAGCCAAGTGTACACTGACATGCCACCCATGACTATATTTTTTCTTTTGCTTTGTGTGTGATGAATGGCTGTTCGAAAATCATGTGACACTGCTAATAGGGTGTGCATTTAGACAAAATTAATAGTTTGTCTCCTATCTAACATGACATATTCATTATAATTTACACAGCAGTTACATGTAGCGTATATCTATTGTATACACAAATCTGATTATGAATTTATAAGGGGAACTACCCCTTTATAGGGAGTGCATTTAGACAAAATTTAAAAATTGTCTCCTACATAACATAATATATTCACTAGTGGCTTGTGCAGCAAATGCTGCAAACTAAGTCCATAAGAAGTTCAAATAAAATTTGTTCAGATTTATTTTTGATGAAGAATATCAGACATTTTGAAAGTTATTTGCTTTCATAATAGTGAAACATACTCCCTCTGAATGTTTCTTTTTTATGCCAAATATTTTTTCTTGAACATATGCGTCTTCAGTTCTTGAGTTTCAATGCGAAAACTTAAGTAACAATGTCAGGACGATCAGCAAGTTTTTCATGTGGGAGTAATGCCGTAGCTATTTCAGGTCATTGCGGATTGTAGGTGGAAGTTTAAAGTTTATCATGCTTTGAACAAAAGACTTAACATCTTGGTATAGCTGCTGCACGTTTCATGAACTACCCTGAAATGTAGAGGGCAGAATCACTTTTTCCACACCAGAGATCTTGCTGAGGTGATCCAAGAGACTACAAAATCTTGTAGCCTTTTATTTTACCAGTAAGTAATATGTATCTTTTGGTCTTTTCTTAGGAATTGTAATTTTTGCGCTTCCTCCAGACAATACTGATCTACCAAATACTGCTGGATTAAATTTGTGTAACAGTGAATGTTATCGCTTATATTTTCAGTAATATATGCTGTTGTGAGGAATCTATTACTGAGAAGCGGAAAATGAGGCGAATGATATGTCAGAGTTGTAGAATCTTATATGCGCCCTAAATAAAATTGTTCATCGTAAACCGTTAGCAGCTTCAGTGTTTCATTCGTTGCTGGTTGCGGGAAATAAACTTACTCATCACGGTAGCAAGAAGTGAAATGGCATGCTATTTTCCCTACAACAAAATATGCTTGGCAGCGATCACAAATCTAATCGATTAAGTCAAAGAAATATGAAATTAATTTCGATGTAGTTTAAAAATGCAGCTAAAATAGGAAGCATGACTCAATTACTACCAAGGAAAGTTAGAGAATCACACATATAAATAGCCTACCTATATCACACCGCCATTAAATATATGGAAAAGACCCACACCACTTGATTAATAACTATAAAAGTATTTCAGTTTTAATAATACTGTTACCTTACGTATATATATATGTATATATATATATATATATATATATATATATATATACTCAGTAAATTATAGAAATGAAGATCTAATATAAAATCCAAAGGATGAAGCTATAAAATATCTTGGAGTGCACTTAGATCGCCGTCTATCATGGAAACATCACATCAACAACAAACTTACATTGGCCTACTCAAGACTCGCTAAATTATATCCGCTCCTCAACAAGAAATCATCTCTAAAGCTACAAAATTGCATGCTACTTTACACATCTCTATTACGACCTCTACTGCTTTATGCCTGTCCTGTCTGGGAAAGAGCTGCAATAAGTGAAATTGAACACATCCAGTCATTTCAAAATAAAGTCCTACGAATTTCACTCAATTCTCCTTGGTTTGTCCGTAACGGACAACTACACAGAGAAACTGGTATTGACACAATCAAACAGTTTATTCATTCACAAGCTAAGAAGTTCTATAACACCCTAGAAAATGTTCCAGCGCCATCCATTACTCTCTCGGAAAGAAGTCCACATTTCCCACCAGAATCAAGAGCCGACTTCCAATGGACCTCATATTATAATCAAAATTTATCATCACACCATCCTATGTAAACAATTATTTATTAACAATTATTTTTGTTCATTGA
Organism: Periplaneta americana; assembly: GCF_040183065.1. NCBI lineage: Eukaryota > Metazoa > Arthropoda > Insecta > Blattodea > Blattidae > Periplaneta > Periplaneta americana. The sequence continues at coordinate 23,469,831 of NC_091117.1, read as the reverse complement.
GGAGCCCAATCTAGGCTGCCCTCAATTCAGTGTCATATATTGCATATTATATTTTTTAGAAATGATCTGTATAGCGCTAAATGCGCTGATCAATCAATAAATTGTTTAAAAATAAAAAAATATAAAATATTCTTTCTCTGCGTCTACTTATATGAAACCCCAAAAAGTTTCATTTCATATCATCAATATAGCTGTACTCTGAAAACTACAGACCAGAGAATCAGACCTGTAAATTATTTTTTATACGTTATCAAAAAATTACACAAATGAAGATCGACATATTGGCATCGTGATGTGAAAGAATCTGAGCCATCTGAACTCTAAATATGTCAGCAATCCTGCAGGTCATGGCCTTCGTGTAATAGCCTATTGTTTATTGTAGTGTGTGTTTTGTTTTATTCTGAAATGCAATTAGTTCTCAAAACTGACGAAAGATGGATTTTGATAAATAGGAAAATTATGTGGGAAAACTAACGCTTCACTGAAAATTACTGTTGCGAAGCGATGTACGAATACCATGGAATGTAAATAAATACAATATAGTACAATACAATACAATACAATACAATAGTTAGTCCTGCTGTTATCGGTATCTTTGTTGATGTCGTTCATTGTCAATTTTGAAACCCCTGATGTCTATAATGCCATGACTATGCGTCGGGTTGTTTCTTCGTTAACAGACAAAATACTACCTTTAGCTTGACGGCTTGTACATAAAGTATCCTAGAAATTAAATGAAGGCATGTCTTGCTCAAAAAAGTGGAGTCGCGTCCCGTACTTTGATAACCACCGCGTAACGTGTTTGGGTTCGTCTGCGAACTCGAGGAATGAAGAAAAACCTTGTATAATGACAATGAGAAATGTCGTCGCAGGAACCTTGCAAAACTGTTGGAAAGTGCCGATACCTTAAGTCAAAAGAAGTCATGCAGATATTAATTTTGTCACGTAGAGAAGAATTTAGTCACGTTCCGTCCCCTCCTAATACCAGGCACGAGAAAATCGAGATGCATATGCTTTGTTATGTATCCTTCATAGATGAATTCGTGCTTGAAGTGTATTGACCTTTGGTAAAAATGTTGAAATCTCTTAGAAATCTTATGCTTCACGTATGCGGTCAAAGCTGATATCAAATTGTACAGTCTGATCCGTTTGAGTATGGATAATATTAATTTATTATTATAATAAAGCTCTTATGATAGTAGGAAAAATTTCTTGCTGGTGTTATTGTGATTAAAAGATGAGAGTTTCCATATACCTCAACATACAGTCTGATCCGTTTGGGTATGGATAATATTAATTTATTTTTATAAAGCTATTATGATACTAGGGAAAATTTCTTGCTGGCGATATTATGATTAAAAGATAAAGTTTCCATATATGACGATCAAAAATGCGTAATCTGAAAGGACAAATGAAAATCATAGATGATTAAAATGGCTACTAAAAATCAACAGCGGGCACAATATGTTCTTTGGTATGCTAAATTTGAGAGTGTTAAAAGAGTTCAAAGGGAATTTCGACGTGAGTATGGTGTGCGTAATGTACCTAAATACGATTCCATAATGTTGTGGTATCGAACATTTATAGAAAATATATTATTTTAATGTACCGAAGCACATATATTTCCATGCAGATATTCTGCGTCATCATACGATGTAAGAGAAATGGAACGGAGAAAAATTCTCTCCGGCGCCGGGATTTGAACCCGGGTTTTCAGCTCTACGTGCTGATGCTTTATCCACTAAGCCACACCGGATAACACCCCGGCGTCGGACAGAATCGTCTCAGATTAAGCTCCAACTTATTCCGTCGGATCCGGCCAACTAGTCACTCATAACGAGTGCACCTCAGCACATGTGTGGACTTCGGTCCTACGTTCATAGACATCTATGACGTAGTGCAGAGGGCGGCCACTAGAGGGAACCCAAGAGTTGGAGCTTAATCTGAGACGATTCTGTCCGACGCCGGGGTGGTATCCGGTGTGGCTTAGTGGATAAAGCATCAGCACGTAGAGCTGAAAACCCGGGTTCAAATCCCGGCGCCGGAGAGAATTTGTCTCCGTTCCATTACTCTTACATCGTATTTATAGAAAAGGTTCTGTGTTAAAAAATGCAGGAGGTCGCAGGCGAAACCCAGTACGAGAAGCAGCTATCTCTTGGCTTGGTCACCAAACTCCCCAGATCTAACCCCTCATGACTTCTTCGTGTAGTTTAAGAGCCCGTTTTTTAATCTTTTCCAATGTCTTAATATATTCTAATCTGTAAGGATCCCAACATGCGACACCATATTCCATAATTGGACGAACTAATGAGTTATAAACAATCTCAGATCGTTTTCTTAGTAGGAAATAATTTCCATTGATAGTTATATCAGAAAGTAGAATCAGAACGTTCTGTTTTGTTGGGCCCTTATCGTCAATTTCCACGGAGCGTTTTCTAGGGGAGGGATCTCTTGAAGTGTTGAACGATCAGAGAGATATACTTATCGAGTTTGCCTGTGATACCTTACAATACACTGCTCAGTGGTTTCACATCTAATGCTGCAGCTCCCACCACCGCTTTCATGGAAATTAATTCCGTGGCAATGTAACTTTGTCGTTCGTCTCCTCACATTGATCTTCAGGAACTGAAACCTTCTTGTTGTGTGGAAATGGAACAGTAATTGCTTTCACTTAATTTAAGTACTTCTAGCTTGTATAAAAATAATACTCTCAAACTAGGTCGAGAATTGTGAATTTTCACACTGATGAATAATAATACAGTCAACTCCGGTTATAGTGAACCTCTGCGGACCAGCATATTTCGTTCACTATATCCGAGGTTCACTGAAACCTAAGTGTCTGTTTTTATACTATTGACGTTGCTATACATACAGTATTAAAGCCCGTTTGGGACAGATCACGTTCAGTATCAGTACTAATGTTCGCTGTATTTTCCAACTTAAACACTTTACGCTTTGACATCCTGATGTTCACAGTTCGAAATTTGAATCTAATCTGGCCATGTAGGTATACCCTATTTTATTTCAAAGAGTGCAGTTCTGTGGCTCCTTTGAACACCCACTTACAGATTCATGACTTTCTACACAAACATCTCTGACAATTCCATCCTGTCCCCTCGTCCCAACATTGCACTGTTGCCACAATCCTGGTGACCCTCGAAACGAGACTGACAGGATTCTTGGAATTCGGAAAAGATGCAGCAACTCTGCCTCCACGTGGATTTGACGGGAGCCTGTCAATTCTTCTGAACGAGGGTTGTGATTGATTACCGACAGAAGAAGACAAGATTCCCGTCACAGTAAGGAAGACATTTATTTATGACAACCAATTAGTAGGGGGCAGTAGAAGGTCTGTCTGCAAGTCCTTTCTATGAAACTGCACTGCATGAAAAAAAATAGAGTATAGTAGGCACTGACCGATTTCGCACCTCTTCCCACTAGAGGTGGCCTATGCTACTGTGTACTCGGCCTTGGAATTTCCCCGGTTTCACTTTTACACTTTTCTCTTTAACATGTTTCAAGCTGTCCAGGAAACTGATCAAATTCTTTGTCTTTCAATGCACTGAAGGAGGAGTTTGAGATTTTGTTCTGAACATATTCTTGGAAGTTTATAGGAAAAAGGGTTTCCTAAATTACCATTTTGGCCATTTTAAAATTACATTTTCTTGGAAGTTACAGTTTTAGGTTCACAGTAAACGGAAATATTAACGTACTTTTTAATATATGTGGGTCGGGACTAACGATTTACGTTCACTGTAGTCGAATGTTCACTATAACCTAGTTCACTATATCCATAGCTGACTAATAATAATAATAATAATAATAATAATAATTATTATTATTATTATTATTATTATTATTATTATAAGTCCCAGAAAGGAGGCAGTGCGCATGATCAGACATACAACGAAACAAAACTAATTTTATTACCTCGACTAGTCCTCTTATGAACCAGGTCGCTCGTCCTCAGTGCGACAAAACTTTTTGCTAAGACTGTACATGTACATTGTACAGTGTACAAAACACGTGCTGTCGAATTCAATGTAGCCCTAGTATTCAGCCTTTTATCAGCCCCCAGTTTACAGCCTAACTTTGTGTAGGCGTTGATAAGTAAGATTATCTGATTTGTGTAGCAACTGAAGTATTTGATATTGTGGAAATAACTGAATGCAAGGAATACACAGATGATAATCTTTTGATATACAAATGATATGCAGGCACGAATATCTACTTGCTTTCTTTGTAGCTTGCTAACAATTTTATTAGACTACACTTGAAACCGTAGCAATTCGATATTGAGAGGCGGTTCTGAGAACATCCCTCCGGTAAGGACGTCTAACTCCAGGGGAAATGCGCTTCTTGTGGGAATTGTGAAGCGCAATTTTTTCAAGTTTCAGAACTATCGACTTTCACTAATACAGAGAAACACAATGCGAAGCTATTTCGTGATCGTGGAAAAGGTAGGCTTGAAGAGGAAAATGATAGTTTTGTGAAGCAGGCGGAAGTCTTCGCATTCAATCCAACATGGTACACCGAACTCGTTTTCTTTCTCTTATTTGATTATAATAGTACAGTATGTTGATTTTCTTTTCATATCAAATGATGAAGGTATAAACAGAAAAATTGGAAACTTTGTCCAAATGACAGTGACACTAGGGTTGCCAGATGGGCTTTGTAAAAATAAAGGATGTTCCCGATTTTTAATAAGAATTCGGGAAAATGGTATTTTAGACATTTTTGAGAACCCGGAGGTTCATTGAAGCCCTCACATAAGCCCGCTATCGGTCCCTATCCTGCCATCATATCTCACCTCCCTCAAATCTACTTTTATACTATCCCCCCATCTACGTCCCGGTCTCTCCAAAGGTCCTTTCCCCTCCGGCCACTATATGCATTTCGCCCATACGTGCTACTTGTCCTGCCCATCTCAAACGTCTGGATTTAATGTTCCTAATTATGTCAGGTGAGGAATACAATGCGTGCAATTCTCCGTTGTGTAACTTCCTCCGTTCTGCTGTAACTTCATCTCTCTCAGCCCCAAATATTTTTTCTAAGAACCTTATTCTCAGACACCCTTAGCCTCTGTTCCTCTCTCAAAGTGAGAGGCCAAGTTTCACAACCATACAGAACAACCGGTAATATAACTGTTTTATAAATTATAGCTTTCAATTTTTTTGAGAGCAGACTGGATGACTAAAGCTTCTCAATCGAATAACAGGCATTTCCCATATTTATTTTGTGTTTAATTTCCTCCCGAGTGTCATTTATATTTGCAAGATATTTTAATTTTTTGACGTCTTCAAAGGATAAATTTCCAATTTTTATATTTCCATTTCATAGTATGTTCTGGTCACGAGACATAATCATGTACTTAGTCTTTTCGGGATTTACTTCCAAACCTCTTTACTTGCTTCCAGTAAAATTCCCGCGTTTTCCCTAATAATTTGTGTATTTTTTCTAACATATTTACACCATCCGCAAAAACAAGAAGCTGATGTAACCCTTTCAATTCCAAACCCTCTCTGTTATCCTGGACTTTCTTAATGACATATTAATAAAATTAAAAAGCAAAGGTGATAGTGCAGCTCCTTCTTTAGCCCGCAGTGAATTGCAAAACCATTAGACAGAAACTGGCCTATACGGACTCTGCTGCACGTTTCACTGAGGCACATTTTAATTAATCGAACTAGTTTCTTGGGAATACCAAATTCAATGAAAGCATTATATAAAACTTTTCTATTAACCCAGTCATAACCCTTTTTGAAATCTATGAATAACTGATACAGGCCTTCTGTACCCTTATACCTCCATTTTTCTCCAATATCGGTCGAATACAAGAAATCTGATCAATAATCGATCCATTATGCCTAAAACCACATTGATGATCCCCAACAGAAACTAAATGTTTATGAAACTTAATGCTGAGTGACACACAATTTTTTAAAGTGATGTAAAAATTTTGACAGTCCAGTTTTGAATTGGCTCAAGCTTGTAATTTTGATTTAAATATTACAGTGGAGCATCTGTTCTTGCTGTTTGACAATTTGTGGTTCATTGTGAGTTGCAGTAAGGTTATTCCGTGTGGCAAAAGCCAATTACAACTATCTTTCCACTTTATTTTATTTTATTTTATTTTATTTTATTTTATTTTTTTGCTGGAAGATCTTTATAATCAGAATTTTATTGTGCGAGTGATCATGATCGAGTGATTACTCATATTATATAGCTCATTGCAAATAATTGACTTACAATGTTATCATCCTTTAGTCACTTGATGTCTGAAATTTAACGCTTACAAAGTTTCTCACTCACTCACTCACTCACTTACTGGCTTTTAAAGAACCCGGAGGTTCATTGCCGCCCTCACATAAGCCCGCCATTGGTCCTTATCCTGAGCAAGATTAATCCAGTCTCTATCATCATATCCCACCTCTCTCAAATCCATTTTAATATTATCTTCTCATCTATGTCTTCGCCTCCCCAAAGGTCTTTTTCCCTCTGGCCTCCCAACTAACACTCTATATGCACTTCTGGATTCGCCCATACGTGCTACATGCCCTGCCGATCTCAAACGTCTGGATTTAATGTTCCTAATTATGTCAGGTGAAGAATACAATGCGTGCAGTTCTGCGTTGTGTAACTTTCTCCAGTCTCCTGTAACTTCATCCCGCTTAGCCCCAAATATTTTCCTAAGCACCTTATTCTCAAACACCCTTAACCTATGTTCCTCTCTCAGAGTGAGAGTCCAAGTTTCACAGCCATACACAACAACCGGTAATATAGCTATTTTATAAATTCTAACTTTCAGATTTTTTGACAGCAGACTAGATGACGAAAGTTTCTCAACCCAATAATAGCAGCATTTCCCATATTTATTCTGCGTTTAATTTCCTCCCGAGTATCATTTATATTTGTTACTGTTGCTCCAAGATATTTGAATTTTTCCACCTCTTCGAAGGATAAATCTCCAACTTTTATAGCATGTACCACCAAATCTCATAACCTTATTCCTTTGCTGTGGTCGTGCCGGAGAATCAGTCCCATTCCGAGGCTTATTGTTAGATTTCGTAACAAGCTGTTTTTTACGGTGATGGGTTGTTAGCCCTTCGCCCAACCCCCAAGCTGGAGGACCAACCCTTATCGTCTGTCCACGACTGCTTATTCAATATATTCGCAGCTACCCTCCATATCTGGAGGCCGTCTCCTCTATCCGCAACCTGAGGACGTGCCATGCCGTGGTGATAGGGACCCACAATTTATGGACGAAGTTTCTCAACTATTATTAATTATTTATTTAACAATTTGTTCGCGAAACAGTGTTATTAAATATCTCGCGGAGTGTTCATTTCCTTTGAGTAGGCTAAATTGATTCTCGCTGACATAAATTTATCCACAAATTGAACATCTGTTGTGATATTGCCTGTGGTGAAGTAGGTGTACAGTTTACTGAATGTGAAACGTGTCGTTAAAAGTAAAATAAAAATGTACGGCCTAGGCCTAATATTAGTATCCTAATCTAGAACCCGATGGACACCGTTATCCCAGAAACACATGCAAACCGCACGTTTGGCGGACTGTCGAAGTTTGAGACGTAGTTTACAGTCTGTTATCACAGTTTTTCAATCTAACAAATGTCGGTAATTCATTGCGTTTTGTTCGAAGCCAAGGTTATTAGTGATGTGAAAAATATATGTTCACTGATATGATATGTATGCCCACTCCACTGCATGTCGATAGAGGGGTACAAAACGGGTAGAGACTTGAGTCTTAGCATTGCGTGGGAGCCAGGTCGAGTCTTGGAATTCCGCTTAGGCGCTTAAAGTACGGTATCGATGTTTTGCGTGTTCATTATGATGTGCTGCAATGTCTATGATGGAGTCTTGAGCTGTGCTAACCACAACACATTGGAAATTATGGTTTTGTCTAATATCAGGTCCAATATAAGCTTAGAGTAATGATCGTAACACACTACAGCGAGAAATATGTAATTCGTCTGACGAGCTTTGGAAAATACTTTCCTTTAGCACGGAGTAACGCTCGAAGAAGGAAGGCATAGCTGATATTGGTCGGCTAGCGATTTTTTGAAAACATAGCTACCCCACCACTTGTATTTCCCGCTCCCACAGCAACCTAACCTAATTATAGCTTATAAAATCTATATTACGTGAATGAAATTGAACAATTAATAGAAAGTCAGATGTTAAAATTTATGCAACTTTATTTCTGTCAGCGCATATCAAAACCAAAAACCATGTACAGTATTACTATATACAAGGTCTTTGATCGAACTGCCTTCCGTATGGCGTAACAAAAATTCGTGTTTTAATTATCTATACAGAGATGGCTCCACTGTATAGCAACATATTTCTCGTTGTAGTGTGAAGACATAAGCATTGCTGGCTGTCTCCATTGATTAATATTTAATTTAAAAACCACTAATTTGAAGCCATTGAACAGTGCGACCAGGTTGCAACGTTTTAGCCAGAGTTTGAGTTGGGGATAGTTCATGTTGAACTGTTCCATAGCTGACATTGGTCTGCTAGCGATTTTTTGAAAACATAGCTACCCCACCACTTGTATTTCCCGCTCCCACAGGCAACCTAACCTAATTGTAGCCTATAAAATTTATATTACGTGAATGAAATTGACCAATTAATAGAAAGTCAGATGTTCAAATTTATGTAACTTTATTTCTGTCAGCGCATATCAAACCCAAAGACCATGTACAGTATTATATACAAGGTCTTTGATCGAACTGCCTTCCGTATGGCGTAACAAAAATTCGTGTTTTAATTATCTATACAGAGATGGCTCCACTGTATAGCAACATGTTTCTCGTTGTAGTGTGAAGACATAAACATTGAGTGTATTCCGAATCTCAGCGCTGAGCAATCTGATGGCATCACGGTGTTCCGAATTTCACCGATGGAGTCACTGATGCTCCATCGGTGTCGCACCGGTGCCATCAGCTTTGCAGAGGTGGTGGCAGTCTCCATTAGCCGCCATCAGTGAATCTGATTGGTTCTTGTGTAGGGCGGGAATTAGCAGACAAATGACATCGTGCACTGTTGTGTCATGGCGGTGTGTTCTGCTTTAGTTCTGCTGTATTGTTTGTAATGATCACAACGTAAAAACAATATATTAATGGCTTATGAGCGAACATGTCAACGGACCAGTTATTACAACCGGTTCAAGAAATAAATTGTTTATGCTCTCTTTTCTTTGAACGAGATGACAGTACGGAAATTTCGCAAAATTTTGCTAGCGTAGCACAGACAACAAATTATACAGTCGCCATGACAGCCATCGATCCTTCCAGCAGTTTTGTTCCTATTTCGCTGCAGCGTGACGTCATTGTTGTCCACCGGTCCGGTGAGATTCGGAATACGCTGATTGCTAGCTGTCTTCACAGATTAATATTTAATTTAAAAACTACCAATTTGAAGTCACTGAACAGTGCGACCAGGTTGCAACGTTTTAGCCAGAGTTGGAGGTAGGGTTAGTTCATGTTGAACTCTTCCATTTGTATTAAGAGAAGAAAGAAGAGTATGTTAGCGGCCATGTTGCCGGACTGCTGAAACTTCCAACTTAATTTTCTGATTAACCGTGCATTTAATCACAAAACGTAATATTGGTTTTCTGTTACACTATCGTTCCTTTTAATCTGCAGGATTATTACACTTTAACCTGTAGGTATAGTAGCAGGCCTTAGATAGAGACGCATTTGTTTTTTTTCCCCAAATATCCACCTCGCGTCAATGGAATTCCTTGTCACAAAGTATTAGGGGCTGCAAGACAACAAACACCTTTAAGAACAGCTTAAAAGATAACCTTATTAGCATTTCACTCCAATCATACTGATTTAAAATATTACTGACTACACTGTTGCTTTTTTTCTTTAGACATCATCCTGATTGTGCTGCATTTTCAAAATTGTCTCATAATAATCTCTTTCTATTATCTAATATAATTTGAAATATATTAACATTCTATGTATTTTAGTTTAATTCTGCTACGCAGTTTATTTCAGTGTTTAATTAATAGTTCATAGTATTTTGTTGTTTAATTCGTAAATAACTCTTGTATACATGTAACTCTCATCTAAATCAAATTGTTGAATTCTTTGTAAGTTCATGCATATGTATATACACTTTTTGCTGGTTGTGTGGAAGAGAAGGCCTTACGGCCTTAACTCTGCCAGCTAAAATAAATCATTATTATTATTATTATTATTATTATTATTATTATAAATATTTTCACATTACGCATGTGTTCATTTTGTAGGTTTGTGATTCTTTGATGGGCGATCATAAGAGTAAAAGTCAAAAAACCTTATTTTACAGGAGAGCAAAAAAACTGTTTAACATCGTACATGATTTCGAAGATACTGTTATGTGCATCAGAGAATGCGGCGTTCTGCAGCAGGTTTTGACTTATTCTCTTTTTACCAGACATAGATATCGAGCTGATGATGACAAAACTGTACATATCTCAATTTCGCCAAAAATTGACTTGTACTCTTATGATCGCCCATCAAAGAACTGTGATGCATTAAAACATATGACCTCAATGTTCTCTCAGTATGAGCCATTTTGCACAAAATTAATAAGTAACACACAAACTCATGCACTTTTGATTAAACCAACACTCCACAACACAGCCCATTCATAGAACGTATTGTGACGGTAGGCTACAAGGCTAGGCTCATTTAGCACAGGGATGTAGCGAATCGATACCTCCTCCCGGGTCCCCTCTCAAGCTTACGATTCAAGGTCGTAGCCATGTCTTTAGAGGCGTGTAGCATGGATAAATATATAATAGGATGCGAAACTGCGGTCAGCACCATCTGGCGACTGGGGGCTGAACTAAGATGATCAGCGCCCAGCGTCGTAGGTGGTGAACATTACAACTACGTTGGGTACATTACCCAGAGTTCTCTATTTATCCGTTCGAGATATTGCTCGATTTGCTCGAAGAGACAAGATGGCAGACAGAAACTTGCTAATAAGTGAACATAAAGTGATACTACGTGTGTATAAGCAGTGTATGTTAAACAGTGACGTTTATGGACGTTGTAAAATAGTGTTGTTGAATGTATTGTAAAGTAATAGTAATATAATAAATTGAACTATCTAAGTAGTTCTTGCAGATTTTTCCATTGCGCTGTACAATGAATACCCAAAGAATACAATCCCAATTATCTAACCTTTCGCTTTATTTTTGTCTCTGTCTGGTTATATTTTAATTGGGTAGTGTAAAATAGATCGTCTCTTTTATCTTCCTGGTGGCTCCGGTAAGAATTGTCAGTAGAAGATGCTGTGAGGAATAAAAATGTAAATGTTTTATTTTAAATTGGGTTACTTTTGAATATCGATGAGGGTGGGAGGGAATACTTTCTGCACAGTTTAACATTTTCGTCACCAGGGGCGCTGCTAAATGCATGGAGTAATTACTCTTTTCGCTACTTGGTGCGCTGCTAGATGTAATAACGCCCCTCGTCCCAACAGGTGGCAGCAAGATCAATTTCTACAACAGCGCCTCTAGTATGTGTTACGGGAAACTCAGTAAGTTTCGCATCCTATTATATATTCATCCATGCTTGTAGCCACAAGCCCCGCCTCGTACTGAACTCTGGGATCCTGGAATGACTGCCAACAATGAACTTAATATCTGGAAGGATCGGAGTTAAACCAAGTGTTACGATACATCTTTATTACTTCTGCTGTTGCTAGGTATGATAACTCAATTTTTTTGGATAGGTTAAGCCTCAAAATCCTCTTAAAAGCTTCGCCACTGCTTATAAGTTGTAATTTTTAATTGTGCCTACTGCATTGTTTTATTCTGTTTATGCTTGTGTATGACTAAGTATATGATTATGTCTCGTGATCAGAATATTGTACGAAATGGAACTATAAAAGTTGGAGATTTATCCTTCGAAGAGGTAGAAAAATTCAAACATCTTGGAGCAACAGTAACAAATATAAATGACACTCGGGAGGAAATTAAATGCAGAATAAATATGGGAAATGCCTGTTATTATTCAGTTGAGAAGCTTTTGTCATCTAGTCTGCTGTCAAAAAATCTGAAAGCTAGAATTTATAAGACAGTTATATTACCGGTTGTTCTGTATGGCTGTGAAAATTGGACTCTCACTCTGAGAGAGGAACGAAGATTGAGGGTTTTTGAGAATAAGATTCTTAGGAAAATATTTAGGGCTAAAAGGGATGAAGTTACAGGAGAATGGAGAAAGTTACACAACGCAGAGCTGCACGCATTGTATCCTTCACCTGGCATAATTAGGAACATTAAATCCTGGCGTTTGAGATGGGCAGGGCATGTAGCACGTATGGGCGAATCCAGAAATGCATATAGAGTGTTAGTTGGGAGGCCAGAGGGGAAAAGACCTTTGGGGAGGCCGAGACGTAGATGGGAAGATAATATTAAAATGGATTTGAGGGAGGTGGGATATAATGATAGAGACTGGATTAATCTTGCTCAGGATAGGGACCTATGGCGGGCTTATGTGAGGGCGGCAATGAACCTCCGGGTTCCTTAAAAGCCAGTAAGTAAGTAAGTATGCTTGTGTAGGCCTATGACTTTCTACCGTACTGGATTCAGGGATCCTGTATATTTACGATGTCTGTTTGTGGCAAGAAATCCAAGCATTATTTTTTGCAGCGTACGGCTTTACAGTTAATTAAGGACTCCAACTTGCACAATTGAGCTGTCCTTGAGCGACATTACGAGTTTAAGAAGTTGGTTTGAAACAGTTTTCTTACAAAAGGGGAAAGGGATTCTATAGGTTATTTTTGGGATCATATCAGAAACCCATGGAAATGTAAACATAATCATCATTACCGCCCATTCATGACAGAGGCTAATAGCATCCCAGCATATAACTTCCTCTTCCTACATTTTTCTCCGTAAGGCCTATAATTATTATTCTTTTGCTTTCTAGGAATATCCTCTTTTCTCTTTATTCTATTATATTTTATATTTGCAGTAGTATAGAAATGTCTAAATCTTCTCTAATTGACTTATTTACAATATTATTCAATATAGAGGAATCGTATAGGCCACCATTTATAATACATTGCATTTAACTGCTATGACCTCTTCTGTCTTCTTCTTTTCTACTAACCCAGGTTTCGCTTCCGTAGAATAATGTAACCATCTTAAGAGTCTCAAAGACATAGGTGTTACTTTATTTACTACATTTTGGTTAATATTGTCCTAACTGCTTAACTAAATATGGGTATATTCCTGTGGTTCAATATTTTGAAAACAACTAACTGGAGTCCACTTTTGATCGACTGACTTATACTGACATATCTCTATTTATTGATGATCTCAGGTTATATGAATTTGTATAGTAGGCCTATCTTTCTAAGTTTTAACATTTTCTAATTCTAATTTCTAATTTATTCACAATTTGCATTTGAAGTGATACATATGATTGATACCCGAAATGAGCATATGCTCGTGCTCGGGTACAGTCCAGTAGTCTACATAAATTTTACAGAGATCAATAATAATGTTGATAATAGAAATAATAATAATAATAATAATAATAATAATAATAATAATAATAGAATAACCGTGACGGAGATAATACAAAGATAGTAATATCAATTAATTCATTAATAATAATAATAATAGTAATAAAACAAAAATATTTACAATAATAAAATAAATACTAAGACAGATAAAATAAAATATAAAAGCACTTAGCGAAAGTTAACACAATTTAAATAAGCATATAATAGCCAGGAAAAAAATGACGAACTCGAAAACCAATAGTAAAGTTCGTTGTAACGCAGACGACAGCAACAGCCGTATTGACATTGTGTTATGCATTATTGGTAGTGGGGGGGAGCCGAAGGTCTACGTAACTGCCGTTCTCTTCGAATCTTCTCTTACAATCATGGGAAGTTAATGCTGAAAAACAAAATGTCTACGAGTCAAACTGTTCATTATTACCAGGATAAATACAAATAATACTGAAATATATTAATCAAGTTTCAGTTTTAGATCTCCCCTTTTGTGCAAGAGGTATCATATCAAAATATTTTATGAATGGCGGGGAAAATATAAATTTCAAGAATTCTCTAGTGACAGAGATAGCGACAAGTACAATCAAGTGTATCTGTGGCGATGCTAAGAAATCATTTATTGGAGATATATAATTACTGTTATTAATTAAGAAAATGATCTATTTATATTTATTACAATGTTTTATCTTATAGGCTACATGCATCAGATAAATGCAATAAATATTAGTAACATATAATGCTAGTAACACTTAAAGTAATAATAAAATTTAACAAACATCATACAAACATTTTCACTTTATTTTTAAACTTAAGAATGTGTAAATTGCTTAGGTCTGGATTATTTTTCAATACTGAATTGTATAGTCTTGGTCGATAATTCCTACTGTGTCTTAATCCAGCTGTAGTGTGACATTTAGGTTCTGCCAAAAGATTTCGGACATTTCTTCTGGTGTTATGTATATGTTTTTCAGTTATAAAATTCATTCGATTTTTGTGAAAATAAATTAGTACTGTATGTTTATATATATTGCTCAATTTTTAGTACTTGGAATTCAGAATAAATAAATTGTGTCGGATAATCAAGTGGTTTATGCAGACAAATTTTGATGATACGTTTTGTAGTAATATCAGTGGAGTTAGGATAAAACACAGTAGGCTAATTATTAAAAATTTATTAGTTCATTTTAACAAGTTTAACGGGTTTTCACATTTGAAATGTTCATTAGGCGATATTTGTACAATTGAAATAGCCCAGTTCTTTGCAATACAAGAAAGTGGTACAGTAATGATTTGAACTTGTAAGTATGTCTGAAACACGCCTTACATTTCCAGCGACTGCATATTAAGACTAACTGTACTATATGAGTCAGACAACCGCCAAGGTTGTCTTTTTAAGGCGATGTCAAAATACCTTTCAGCGAGTTCGCCATTCAGTGGCTCGTTGTTTGTCAACACCTTCCCCAACAGTGCCAAATCGGCTACACACCAAACACTAACCTTTTCCAAATTATGTAATATGATTTTTGGCTGCTTTCCGAATAAGACGAAGCCTTGTGGCACAGTCATCATGAGCTTGTAAGTTTTCAGCGTATCTCAAATATAGTCTGACTCTTTGTATTTTCGTCCAGTTAGACTCTTTCAGCGTGCAGCTGATGTAGATTACTTAAATCAGAGAACGTCATAAAGTTGAGTTTAGTTAATGTACCATTTGAAAACATATCTTGGTTCCGCGGAACCCTTTTCAATCGCTCGCGGACCCTGACGATTTTTGTCTGTGGAGGTGGATGAAACGCGAAGAGTACAAAAGCAAACTAAACGAAATGGACGAATTGGTTGTTCGAATTATGAATAATAATAATAATGATTTATTTTAGCTGGCAGAGTTAAGGCCGTAAGGCCTTCTCTTCCACTCAACCAGCAAAAAGTGTATATACATATGCATGAACTTACAAAGAATTCAACAAAATGAATGGTGCTGCCCTTATAAAAATGTCAAGACGATCTCAGAAGAGAAACGGAGTGCAAAAGTGCTTTGAAACCGGTGGTGAAATTTTTGAACAAGTCCTATGAACTGATATATCGTATAAATTAGCCATTTATTTAATTTAATTTATTTATTTTATTTATTCGTGTATTTAAATTAGCTTATTTCTTTTAATTTCTTTTATTAATTTTAATAAGGGCGCAAATAGCCATAGTAGCTGACGTGCCCTTTTTAAACCTACTAACTTCATTAATTTTATTTATTTTCTTTTATTTAATTATTTAATTTAATTGAAATTCTTTAATTGCATTTAATTTATTGGTTTTATTTCTTTATATAATTTATTTTTATTTATTTATTAGTAGGTTAATTTAATTTATTCATCATCATCATCCTTCACGAATTAGGCCTCTGTAGATCTGTTTCGGCCCCATCTAGCAGTCTTCTAAAATGTCTTCCTGGTCGACGATGTCCTCTGGGTTTATACTGCATCATATTTTTTGGGATTCTTGAATTTTCTATTCTTCTTACATGATCTAGCCAATTTAATTTGTATCTGCTGATTTTTTCTTCTACTGACCCTACTTCTAATTGTTCTAAAAGTTCTTCATTCCTTTTTCGGTCTGAAAGAGTATATCCTGCTGTCCTGAAAAATTTCATTTCCGTTGCTTTTATTCTGTTCATGTCTTTTTTTCTTTAATGTCCAAATCTCGCTTCCGTATAAAAGGGAGGGTAAGGCTAGTTTATTATATATTTTTATTCTTGTAGATTTTTGTACTAATTTAGCTTTTAATGTATTGTTTATTATTCCTAGAATTTGTGAAAATTTCGTAATTTTCTTATTCATATCTTTTTAATTTTGATAAGATATGTCACAACCCAGATAGTTGAAATTTTGTACTTGTTCCAAGCATTGGTTGTTGTGTATTATCTTACTTCTGACTGGGTCTTGCCCTAAAAATGCCAATTAACTTATTTCAGTCATTTAATTAATTTAAAGTGATTAATTTAATTGTATTTATTTCATTTTATTCATTTTTTACTTATTTTATTTTTATTTATTTATTTAATACAATTATATATATATGTATTTGTTAATTTAATATAATTTATTTTATTTATTTTATTAAATTTATTAAATTGAATTATTCATGTGAATTAATATATATTTAAATTAATTTTATTTATTTATTTTATCTTATTTTATTAATTTAATTATTTTATTTTATCTACTTTTTATTTAATTTTATTAATTAATTTATTTTATTTTATTGATACCATGTAAATAAGCCATAAATTTAATCATTAAGTCATTTATCGGTCTTTCAAACCATTTTGTACAGCTTGTTATATGCAACATTCAAACAGTTGTATCTCCACACCTTTTGAAAATTGGACACATGTTTATATTTTTTTTACTCAGAATAGGCCATACTACCATCCCTTAAAATATCTATTATTCATCCTGAATCACTCCGCAGGCTTATGTAAATTTAATTGTCTTTGAAAGTGGTCTTACGCGATGAAGAATTCGTGGCTAGGAATGGATGGATTTCACTGGCGGTGAGTGGGATAACCCACGTGATCTTAATACCACCTATACGAGCCCATTGCCCTACCTCCTGAGTTGAAATTTTGACGGGGATAAGAAATGTACGATAAATTTTACACGATACCCTTGCATTCAGCGTTCAGGGAGATGGTTTTTACTTGCCGTAGATCTACGACATGGACCTTCCAGCTTTATTTGCCTTCCGTAAGAACACATGCAAAAGATTTTATAGTCTGTCTTCCGCCGTAGTAGGAGAAAGGGAAAACCTTTACAGTATATATTCATATGCTTTTTAATTAAATATTGAATTTCACTTATCAGCCTTCAGAAGTTATTTTTATGTTCGTGTATGCATCTCTTCCGATGATGTATCAACATAAATATACAGGGTGATTCAAAAGTCCGGTGACATAGGCAGGTTTAGGCGTTAGTGCAGATAGCGAAAAATGGAAAGAGAGGAAAGTTGTTGGAAATATGTAGTTTTCTGTCGGATGTGGTTGAATTTTCAACGTAGAATACACCGTTGAGGCTGCATGCTAGTACGACACACCCGCCAGTTTCAATGCGGCCAAATTAGTGGTTTTTCCGCTAGTTCTACCGGATTTTAGACACGTAGTGTATCAGGTAAATTACGAAATGATGACGATAATTAGCAGTGTTGGCAATACAAGTCCAGGGAAAACCATGCCTGGCCCGTGATTACCTGGCAATCGGCTTACAGTTCGGGAAATCTTCGTGAACAACAACTAAATAAAAACCGGCTAATAGGCATTACGAATGAACCTGCGATTGCAGTTTCGAATAAGGAGAACAAGAATCTTACACATAAGCTGCATCGCTGACCAGTTATGTTACTAAAAGCGTTTTTAGATCAATGTATTTATTATATAACATCCTTTTTGAAAATACAGAAGTTACTGATGTCGCCAGTGATGATTAGGCTTTCAATGGACGATGTGTACATATTCTAGAGCTAAAATCATTATTTTCTATAGGTAAACTTACGAGCAAATCCATTTGCATATTCAAATTTCAAAAAGTAATCTAAATAATTAATATAAATATAATGCACCTTCATCTTATTATTATAAAGTGAAATTAGACCTGAAATAAATATGAACACTAAACCTGTAAAATTGTGGTCATTTTGAAGTACACGATACACGATTAGAGTAGCATACCTAGTCACATATAACAGATTGACCAGTGTAATGCGCTTTCAAGAAAACAACTTCTATTAATTTCACTATGCTGCCGTCTAGCGATTGCAAAAGAAGTCGCGTTATAACCCTGATGGAATTGCATGAAGTAATAGTTTGCAACTGTACTTCCATCTTAGCGATCGATAGCAAACAAATCATTTACGACAGTGAAGAACCTGGTGGTTGTGCTCTTTTATATTTTTCCATTTCATAACATGGGAATGGCTAATCTGATATATAGGGGTAGCAGATAGAATGTGCTACTATCCGTCTACATGTACGTATATATGTATTTATTCACACTGCAATGGGTGTATACCCGGTGGCAGTGGTAACTAATTACACTCAATAAAATGACAATAATAAATACAATTAACAATAATACTAATAATTAATACTAACAATAATTTATAATAATAATAATAATAGTAGTAGTAGTAGTAATAATAATAATAATAATAATAATAATAATAATAATAATAATAATAACAGGGAACAGCCTAAATTAAATGAAGCACGTTCACTTAAAATAACATTTAAAGTTAATCTAATTTGTATCTCTATGTAAATGTTTATATTTAGTGTTTATATTTATATATATATATGTGTGTGTGTGTGTGTGTGTGTGTGTGTGTGTGTGTGTGTGTGTGTGTGTGTATAATTGTAACGGTGAAAATATTGTTAATCCAATAATTTTTTATTTTTTTATTTTTTTTTTTTCATAAGTGTATATTATTTAGGGAGTGTTTTTGTAAGTAATTTTATGAGGTTGTTATTGATATGCTGATAAATTATTTGTAATGATATTTCAATCGACAAATAGGAATAATTATTAAAATTATATCTTTGTAGTGTTAAAAGTAGTGTACGCAAGATTCAAAATGATTTTCATTAGTGAAATGTAAATAAAATATAATTTGTATCTTAAACCTAAGTTCGAACTAAAATCCACGAGTATGATATGTTCATATCTGCACAAGTACCTTTCAACACTACACTCATTTCGCTGTCAATTCACTCACTGCACTGGAACTACGACACATTTCATTGATACATATTGCCGAAGCTACTGTATGCCATTTACGCAACACTAAACGATTGATCATCATGGAGCAGTGGAACGGTGCACAGCGTGCATTTGTAATCAGTTCGAGAAGAGTTTGTCTTTCTTTTCATAGCTGATCCTGTGACCTTAAAGTTTGTAATCCATACCTTTTTGTTTTTGTTGAAGCGAAAAATTCGTTAGAGCGTTGTTATACTGATATTTGTCTGTATAATAGCAAAGAAAAACTAATTAATCAGTGAAAACCTGTCAAACGGCGCTCTTGTCAATCACGCGTTCTACAGTATCTGCCGGAAATTGAATCCTCGGCCCTTTTGCCTAGTTGATTGTACAAGCCTTGACTGAAAATGTATGCAATGGGCGACGTTACACTGAAAACAAATTTAAACCAGTTCATGAAACAAGTAGGACAAATACGAAGGGATTCGCCCAAACCACGTAGCTAGTTACAATGACGATACGACTATACAAACCGATTACATAAATTTATGTACCAGAACGATTGAAGTATGATGAAGATCAATCAGTTGGGTCAATTATTTTATAACCAACAGAATTGTTGACAGGGCGTCACAAATTTGTCCCGTCATCCGTGACAAACAAAATGTCGTTTTTCTGGGACAACGTGCTTACTAAGCAGTAAGATGTGGAATTTGTTTAGTGGAATTCCTAACAGGGAGCCAGCAGCTTGTGACTATGATAACGCCCGCCCGCCCGCCCGCCCGGTATAATGGCTGTAATCGTATTTCCTGTCGTGGTGGCCGCTGTACCGTGTCAGCCGGATGTTTGCTGCTAGACGCACCATTGAATCGGACTCACTCCTCTTCCTACCTTTCTTTAAATACTGTTACTCCCTGACCTTCGTGCAGACGTCCTACATGGGAATTAGGAGGTCTCCATAGACCCTGGCCCAAACCGAAGTTCCTTTCGAAGGAAGTAATACCAAGAATTTTATCGTCTCTCTATTTCGTTTGATTCCATCCTATGGATCTGTCTTCCACAGGTTCAAACAATTACAAATGTGCACATAGGTGAGATAGGGAACTTATGACCTGCGATATAGTATAAGGAGATATAGGCTTAAACATCTGGGAGAGAGCCTGAACGCCTAGGCAATCCATGATGAAGTTTGTGTTCACATATCGTCCACAAGATGGCTCTGTATTATCTTATTTACATGCTATATATCAACGACAGATCCTTTCATACCATTTGATGAGTCGAACAGTACGATGGCACAGTACGGGTACATGTAGATGCTACATTTCCTGGTCGGTGGATTGGAAGGGAAGGCTCTCTTCCATGGCCTGCGAGGTCATCCGACCTTAATCTACTCGATTTCAAGTGGGAATATCTAAAATCATTTCTGAGCGCTTAGTGGACATGGACATGGAATTAGTTGCCAGGATTGTAGTCGTTGGTTCGAAACACGCCAGGGATATGGCAGAATCTCGTACGCTGATACTGTGCTTGCATTAAGACTGGTGGCCGTCATTTTGAGCAAATGTAGTGAGGTGCAAAATAGTAAGTTAACTCAGGCTTATCAATGCTATGGTACTGTACAATAATAAATGTAAAAATTAGTTATAAACAACCCGGAAAACAGTAATAGTGATAGGCGTGTTTAAGCCCATATTTCCGGAAGCTGACTTCTCAGACTGTAGGTTCACTATGTCAAAATATTTGGTAGAGCATTCCCTATGTCCTGTTTAATTTTACACGCTTTTACTGAAACACCTTGTATAAACGTCACTCTAAAATGATTACAGAAAAGGAAAGAATACAACTTATAAACACATGTCTTTTATAATTATCGCTCTTCAGTAATTTCAATAGCTTCTTTATATTAAGTTAATAATTATCGCTCTTCAGTAGTTTCAATAGCTTCTTTATATGAAGTTAATAATTATCGCTCTTCAGTAGTTTCAATAGCTTCTTTATATGAAGTTCATAATTATCACTCTTCAGTAGTTTCAATAGCTTCTTTATATGAAGTTAATAATTATCGCTCTTCAGTAGTTTCAATATCTTCTTTATATGAAGTTCATAATTATCACTCTTCAGTAGTTTCAATAGCTTCTTTATATTAAGTTAAGAATTTTGACTTATTATTGTACATAGACGAATACAGTTGAAATATCGAATTTTCTATCAATCTGTATTTGAGATAGGTTAGTTATGGCCAAGATTTCAAGGTCAGATGCAATTCATAAGCCGAAATGGTGACAAATTAATCACATTGTTTGACACCTAAATACCTTTAACATCATGATTTAACAGAAAGTAGGCCACCATTTCAGCTTCTGGATAACAACATAGTGAGCTAGGGTATTGAACTGTTTACATATGGCGGTGCATGACGTCACACGGACACAAAAAAACCCCGAAGCATGTCGGCGATGATCAATTTGCATTGAAAACATAATGGCTGTAAATGAAGATCTTGGGTTTGTACTGCACTTAATTTATTGTTTTAAACGACATTTCCTATTTACATACACAGCTTATTACGAGTATATTCATAAAATAATCTAAACAAGTGGTTAGAACTGTATTCTGGAGGAATTTAAGTTACCAGAGCGAAAAAAAATGTCAACTATAGGCCTACTGTTCGCAGTTGATCATTTCAGGAGATATTTATAGATTGCAAATCGAAGCCGATCATGATTGTTCGTTTATTCATCCACCAGGCGATAAGCAAGCCTCCTTCGGTGTGGCAGTGGCCATGGACTCGTCACATTCCTCTTACCTCTTCTGAAAGAGCTGCGTGTAGTCTACCCAGCTAGCAGTGGCGGTTCCTCGGGGGAGGGAAGGGAGGAATGTCCTTCTCACATTTTTCTTCTTTTGAAAGTAAATACCAAATGAAATATATGCTTTGAAATTCGTGGAAGATCCGATAACTTTTAAGTTCACAGCTATAAGAAAACCTCGGTTGATCGAGTTTTTAACGACGCTCACTCATGTGCTACTAGAAAACTGTGAGAAGGATGCGAGATTGTTTGTGTGGAGGAATGTCAATCCATCCCTCCTTTACTGCAGTTAATACACATAGACAACAGCGCGCTAGCGGCCAGAGAAAGAAGCAGAGTTTTAAAGCAAGTAAATGAACGGATAGGGAGGAGATCCTCCTCTGAATCAGCGCATGGGCGAGAAATAGAAACCGACTGGTCTTGCAGCAAGCTCGCTACCGCTGCCATCTAACGATGCTGCTTTCAACCAGACTATAACACATCTAGGAGGAGACACAATAAAAACAGTTTTAACGCAAAGCTATGAAAGACATCATATATATATTTTTTAAATTATAGATCAAAATATATTATTCATTGCACTTTTGTAAAAGCTACTATTTATGGCACAGGACTGCCGCCAAGTTGTCAGTTTTGCACAAATATATTTTAAATTGAAAGCACTGCAAACTACATTATTTTTAACATAAAAAAATTAATCGGCCACCGGCAGCTTTTAACAATAATGGTAGTATGACTTTACAAGAACTGACATTCTTCAAAAGCATGTGATACTGAACTTGTAAAATGTACATGTGGCAACACAGACCACGTGAGTGGGTGCAGTTTTCTCGCTTTCCTAACGGATTATTTCTCATTCTCATTTCCGTTAAACGGTTCCGGTTACGTTTTAGTAGCTGGTCTCTTCCAACACGTGTGATGCTGTGGTGTGCGTGAAAAATGCTACGAGGTTGTGAATTTCCTTGTAATTGTTAATTTGTGCAATTATTCAACAATGAATAGAAATGAAAACATATTATAATTTGGACAATTTAGGAAACTCAGTTTATAAAAACAGATTATTGCTATACAAAGGAAGGCCAACCCCAACACTACCTGGTCTTACATGTATGCATGTAGGCTAATTTGTAGCATGTTTCTCTCAAGAAGGCGTCATTTTGCGCTATTAACTTCTTTCCTCCTCTTAAGAAATATGCAGGAGCCGCCACTGCCAGCTAGGCTGTACTCTGTTCATCTCTTGTTTTGTCCTCGCTTACTGGATCCTGCAGGACTGTATTGCACTTCCCTCTAACGATGCGCAATATAAAATCATAAATGTGAGCACATAGCTGTGTATACAGTGTTCAGTCACTCTGTATTGCGAGTAATTTATTGACTATGGTTTGCTTCAGCTTTTGCCAAACTTCGCACAATGGCTCCCTCCCCCCCACCTTTGCGAACTTTCCGTCGAACCCTCCCCACAGCTTGAAAAGTTCCCGTTTCGTTTCCTCCCTTGGGTATTCACAAAGTTTTCTTAGTGGTCCCCATGTTCATTTCACTTCATGAAATTGTGGTCTATGTATTATTTACATTTTCAATTTGTGTCTGAAAGAAGTAACTTTTGTGTAAGATATGAAAAAATAATTATTAACGTCCACATTTCCGCTGAGAATTCTTTCTCTTTTCTCACATATCATGGTTCTGAAGTTAAAAAGTAGCTAGTTACGTGAAATATCTTATTATGAAATGTATTACAAGGCTTCAGTTTGAATTGCAGAAAATTATCTGTAACAAGGAAACCTTCCACAATATCAGGTTGAAACTTCTTTAAAAAGTTTTCAGATGAGTGAATACTGTAAAAATAAATGAACAAGTGACTTACAAAAAAAAAAAAATATTTGCCATTAAAAACTTTAACACACAAAAATATGTTTGGAATGTTCCGTTGTGCTGTAATATTGAGTTTACTAAGATGGCAGTGATGGCAGTCAAGAACACAAGGGCTAATGTAATAGTTGATAGCGACAAGTCCTTTTGATATTATAACGTTGGTACTTCAAGGGGATCTACTGTCTACTATTCTCTAAAAATTTATTTGCAGGTTCTCTAATAAAAAATAGACATAAATGATGACGTAATCTCAGAACTAAAGCAAATTACCTCATATTGTTCGACCAAGCGTTCAGCTGTATCGGTGAAATACTAAACTAATCGTCTTACGTCATTATTGACAGTCGCAGAGGGCATGTAACATCAGGATTGCCAACCTACAAGAGATGAAACGCAGAAGTTGGAAATTTTGTAAGGGATTGGTCTATCCTTTTTAATAATGATAATAATAATAATAATAATAATAATAATAATAATAATAAAAGGGCGGAAACATAATAATAAACAAAAAAGCTGTGTAATTTTGTCTAAAGACTGGTGATTAACGTATCCGTTGTGGAGAACTGGAAGTCCTGAGCTAATTGCGAGTGACTAGGTACATGAAAGTTGATAAGTCTGTAATTTAACTGGTGACAAAAAAACTACAGCAGCAACCTGATTGCAATACTACTCGCTCCTTGACCGCACAGTATGCTGACGTTTTGGCTATCGTTATTACAACAAAAATGCTGTCGTTGATGTTAACATTTTAAGAGAAGAAGCAGCATTAGTAGGAATTAAAATAAACGAACATAACACCAAAAGATCAGGCTTACGTAATGTAACAAGTTTCTAATGTTTCCTTTGCAGAAGTTAAGAACTTCAAACTTCCGGTTCCATATTAAATGAAAATAAATATATATTTTAGTGAATTATTTTACGACGCTTTTTCAGCTGCTGTGGTTATCTAGCGTGTAAATGATATGGAGGTGATAATGCCAGCGAAATGAGTGCAAGGTTCAACTCCGAAAGTTACTCAGTACTTACTCTTAATGGGTTGTGGGAAACCTCGGAAAAACCTCAACCAGGTAATTTGTCCCAATCAGAATTTTATCCCGGACCAGCTAGTTTCACTGTTAGTCGTGCTAACCGTTACTCCACAGCTGTGGACTTCAGAATGCTGAAAAATATATTTTGTAACGAATTAATTAAGGTTTAATTATGTATTATAATTACGTGGATTTAATTGTAATACGCAACTAAACCTTGTAGAGTAAATGTTTCATTACAAAATACTTTTTTTTTGCATTCTAATTTATAGCTTACAACGTTGTTGAGGTGATCCATTCAATTACGAATCAGGTGCGACAAAATTATTTTGACAATATTAAAAGTATATGCCTAGATGACCGTGACTGGTCAAAACTGAACGAATTCTTAAGCGGTATTAGTCACTGAATGTATAAGCGAAATAGTCGGTATTATCATTATTTTTATAGGAGTAATACAAGGTTAGAGTAATACCTGCCCCCTGTGATCTCTTCTGTAAATATGCTCATGATTTTGGGCGTATCCTGTATTTTTTAGTCCGGCTGCGAATGACCTTAATCGAGTTTCGTGCATTTCATTGTTATCTTCACTTTATTATTGACTTCAGGGAACAAATGAATGACGCAAATGCTATTCTTCAGAAGCGAGACAATATCCAAGCCCATTGGATGAATTCTAAATTGCATTCCATGAGAAAATTGCTCTTGTCAAAAGAAATAGAAGTAAATAAATCAGTGCTTTTCAGTGAGACCCATTCTTGCGATCTGCATGAAGACTTCCGTCGTCAAGACGTGGAAAAATAAAACGAAATTCTTATTAAGTTGTCCGTTTAGTTACGATGCTGAAAAGGCTTTAGAAAGCTTTCAACAAGAAATCATTTGACTCGGGGAGTCACAAAACTACTGAAAGGAAGTTCAATTCCGTGGACCATGCTCTCTGTGTTTCTTTTTATTATTAAATGATTAAAAATTCAGCTACCTCGAGCTCTTAGAACGTTAGACTAGCATGCCCTTGCTTCTGGTGGCTTCGTCGACATTTTTAACATTAACAAATCTAAAACACGATGGAAAAAACTAGCGTATCTAATGGAATATTTATTTATGCAGCTTGTAGTACGAGGCATGGTCAAATAAAGTTAATTAGAGCCGATAATACGATATATGACATGATATGATGTGATGTTGTGTGATATGATATATGATATGATATGTGATATATGATATGATATGATACGATATGATAATGATATGATATATGATGTGATGTGATGTGATATATGATACAATATGATATATGATATGTGATGTGATATATGATACGATATGATATGATGTGATGTGATATATGATATATGATACGATATGATATGATGTGATGTGATATATGATATATGATACGATATGATATATGATGTGATGTGATGTGATATATGATACGATACGATATGATATGATAGGCCTATATGATATGATGTGATGTGACGTGATATATGATACGATATAATATGATATATGATATGATATATATATATATGTATATATATATTATTGAGTCGACCTGGTTCGCAAGTTGGTATAGCGCTGGCCTTCTATGCCCAAGGTTGCTGGTTCGATCCAGGGCCAGTTCGATGGCATATAAGTGTGCTTAAATGCGACAGGCTCATATCAGTAGATTTAGTGGCATGTAAAAGAACTCCTGCGGGACAAAATTCCGGCAAATCCGGCGACGCTGATATAACCTCTGTAGTTGCGAGCGTCGTTAAATAAAACATAACGTTTAGTATATTATTGATGTACGAACAAGTATGATAGGTAATATAGAAATATCAGTGTTTAAGGATTCATGATTACCAGGCAGCGAAACTTAGTGTCCGTAGGGGGAGAGGAAGGTGATTTCAGATGAACTGTGTTCTGGAGTCCCTCTGCTGTGTACAATAGAAGGCGACATGGGTCGTACCCCGTTGAACTACTGTGCCTTAGTTGTTCGCTGTTTACTTATCTTGTGTTGCAGTCGACGAGTAACTTGCATCATGGGCTAAAGACCGCAGAATTTCGCATTAATTTCGAAAAGAAATCGTGATAAAAATATAATATTTCGTGTTTTATTGCTAATTTATTGTATGGTAATCGAAATAATTTCGTATAAATTGGAAATAGATTTTACATGAAAAAATAACTTATTATTGTTATTATTATTATTATTATTATTATTATTATTATTATTATTATTATACCTATAGTAAAATATTACATTATTTTATTCTCGACCATGCCGAAATGTAGTAATTATACACCTGGTAGCAGTCCTTTAATGCATGTCCTTAAAGTACACCTATTCATTAAAGTTCAGGTTTTCGATTATTCTCGGATATGCAATCGAAAGACAACTAGCAACATGTCACGCAGGCTGGAAATCCAATACTGTTACTATAATAATTAGCGTTAATTGTAAATAATATTCAAATAAATTCAATTTGTCATCTTGTTTTTCAATGTCGAATTCAATTTCAAGGTTGTATCAAGTTTAGCGTTTATCTTACTCTCTAGATTATATCAAGGTCGTCGACATTCGTTGCCCGGAAAAAATCAATACTTTCGCGTCTGCGCACATCTCACAATTTACGAGATATTGCACAAGGTCAGTTCCGCTCCTCAGTCAGATAAGAATAGCATGAATACTTACGAATAATTTCAAGTTAGAAATATGGTCGAGCATAAAAAGTCGTATGAAACTTGCCTATAATGGTAATTAAGACGCTCGTATGAAAATTATGAAACTCGCTTGCGCTCGTTTCATCAACATCCTCGCGTCTTAATTACTATCATTATAGGCTCGTTGCATAATGTACTATTATATATTCATATTGTACGGTTTTCAGTATATGAAAAATTAAGATGACGCGTGTAGCTACTTAAAACTTTAACTTTTTTCCTCTAAGTGGGAGCTGTTAGGAAATCATAATCAAAACCACGTGATAAATTAGATCACGAATTGTATCTAGCATATAGTGAAGCTGTCACATGCTTGATTTAACTGTTGGATTACGTGGTGATAGGTTTAGTAATTTAATTTTGTGAAGATTGGTTGCAAGTGAACTAATTGTGCACGCCGCACGGCGAAAGAAATGAAGCGTGCCCCTGGTGGGTCCACTTAACAAAGACAGTAAAGCGCACGCTCCACTACGCGCAAGACAATGCAAAGCGTGACTAATGCTCTGTTTGATTACGCTGGAACGCCCTGTAATTTTGTAACGTCGTCAATATCAAATTGTGAAGGGTACAAAAGATATTGTTCTCGGCCGGCAGGTGGATTGTCTACAAGCTTGAGTTATTATGTATTAGGTTAAGTATTCATTCTGTATCGCTCCGCTCTGTGCCGTAATGAGCTGGCGTGGCCCGCCAGGGAGCCATCGCCTCGAAACGTGAACTAAGTTAGGAATTTTTTGATGAATTGCAAATAAGACATTACAATACCTTGTAAAGACGCTGTTTAAAGAAGCTTCATCTCTACAATTGTATATAATAGCACTGCGAGATAATGGATGTGTTGGGAAGATCCCGCTATTAATGCAGCCAGGTCTGTCTGTATGTGATTAGGCTGGCTCTTCCTACACGTGTTTGAATACAATGTCGTTACTAATACTGTATCCTGAAGCAAATTACTTGAAAATGTAAACGATGCGGCGTCAGAATTCATGGTTTTTTCACTTTTCCCCCTGCTTCGTTATCACTTGTCTGACGATATTGAACTGTCGTCGTCGTCGTCATCATAGTTTTATTCCTTGTTGAATCTTAGAGTAGGCCATATGGCCTTAACTTTGTCAGGTTCAATCAACCATTGTTGTTATTATTATTATTATATTATTATTATTATTATCATTATTATTACCATTATCATGATAGTTTTATTCCTGATTGAGTCTTAGAGTAGGCCATATGGCCTTAACTTTGTCAGGTTAAATCAACCGTTATTATTATTATTATTATTATTATTATTATTATTATCATTATCATGATAGTTTTATTCCTGATTGAGTTTTAGAGTAGGCCGTATGGTCTTAACTTTGTCAGGTTAAATCAACCATTATTATTATTATTATTATTATTATTATTATTATTATTATTATTATTATTATTATTATTAAATATTATCATCGTGATGATAGTTTTATTCCTGGTTGAGTCTTAGAGTAGGCCATATAGCCTTAACTTTGTCAGGTTAAATCAACCATTATTATTATTATTATTATTATCATTATTATTACCATTATCATGATAGTTTTATTCCTGATTGAGTCTTAGAGTAGGCCATATGGCCTTAACTTTGTCAGGTTAAATCAACCGTTATTATTATTATTATTATTATTATTATTATTATTATTATTATTATCATCATCATTATTATTATTATCATTATTATTATTATTATCATTATCAGGATAGTTGTATTCCTGATTGAGTTTTAGAGTAGGCCATATGGTCTTAACTTTGTCAGGTTAAATCAACCATTATTATTATTATTATTATTTTTATCATAATCATGATAGTTTTATTCCTGGTTGAGTCTTAGAGTAGGCCATATTATGTCCTTAACTTTATCAAGTTAAATCAACCATTATTATTATTATTATTATTATTATTATTATTATTATTGTTATATTCATTATCATCATCATCATCATGGAGTGTCTGTGGCTCAAGTGGTAGCGCGCTAGTATTACACCAAGCGGCCCGGGTTCGATCGCCGGTGAAGTGATGGGATTTGTTGTCGACAAAGGAGACGTTGCAGAGAGTGTCACCCGTGGTAGGTACTATCGTTTCCCCTTATCATTTCACCAACACACTCCACTTCATCTACACTTCCCCTCTTTCATCATCATCGCCTTTCTTTTCCCCCATTTCGGACTTGAGTCCGATGCAGAGAAGGCTGCGAGCCGCCACCGAACTTCAACTCCGTGGTAAGTGGTCATTAGTTGCTGGTGGTAGTACTATATACCGCGAACTCTCTCTTGGGCTTATGATGGGCGGTGGAACGGGATTGAGGGAAAGGTAAAGGGAATCTGACAACTGTAGAGAAATTCTGGAGGGCCCGTGGGCCTTAGGGCATGCACATCGTTCCATCCTGGTAAGCACAGTGGACCCATCGAAGCGGCCTACGTGTGAGGGCAGTCCTAGCCCGTATTCCTCCCCTTAAAAGGGACCATCATCATCATCCATTCGTGCGTTGGGCCTTCATTTGAAGATGTTTAAGTAGGCCTAACAGGATTTTATTTCTGCAATGGCAGGGGCTGTAACTTGCCGTTATTCCCTCACTCTACGAGCGTGGCCCGTAGATGTCATCGGTGCCGAAAAGCGTAGACGGTAATCAGAGCTAGAGAAATACCTGCGTGGTATGACGTATACACTGAAGATAAACCGAGAAGAGACGTTTAATGATAGAGCAATAGTTTAAGATTTAGTTAGTTGCGTTTTTATTGATAACGATATGTAGGATATTACTCGTACATAATATCGTAATTGCTTAATATTTAATATTAGCTACCGCATATTTTCTTAAACGACTGCCTATAGCGCAACTAGAAAATAAATAGAATACAAAAAATAAACAATCATATTTAACACAAATACAAGACAATTAAGCCTGAACTAGGGAATACATACTTTCCTTCGTACTCCGCTTATACACCTTCACCTGTTTTACAGTTCTTTCCTCATAACTTAGGTGACATTACGAAAGTTTCACGCTAGTGTACACTCGAATTTATGAGTGTTAATATCACGATTCGCGCATTTCGTACGCTTTTTATATACGAATCTATAACAGGTTAGGTTAGGTTACGATGAAAGAGTAATGGAACGGAGAAAAATTCTCTCCGGCGCCGGGATTTGAACCCGAGTTTTCAGCTCTACGTGCTGACGCTTTATCCACTAAGCCACACCGGATTCCACCCCGGCGTCGGAAGAATCGTCTCAGTTTTGAGTTCCAACTCTTGGGTTCCCTCAGTGGCCGCCCTCTGCACTACGTCATAGATATGTATGAACCTAGGACCGAAGTCGACACATGTGCTGAGGTGCACTCGTAATGAGTGACTAGTTGGCCGGGATCCGACGGAATAAGCGCCGTCTTAAATCACGAGTGATTTACGCATATCATATATATTATTTTAATGTACCGAAGTACATATGATATTTCCATGCAGATATTCTCGTCCTCATACGATGAAAGAGTAATGGAACGGAGAAAAATTCTCTCCGGCGCCGAGATTTGAACCCGGGTTTTCAGCTCTACGTGCTGACGCCGGCGCCGGAGAGAATTTTTCTCCGTTCCATTACTCTTTCATCGTATGAGGACGCAGAATATCTGCATGGAAATATCATATGTACTTCGGTACATTAAAATAATATATAGGTTAGGTTAGGTTAGGCCAAGACCCAAAGTTAACTGGGCGATAAACTTCCGATAAATTAGTTAGTAACATATAAGTATTCTTATCTACAACAAATGCATACAGTATTTTATTTATAGACTTGGGTTTGTAGGAGATTGGTCGTTTCCAGCTCTTGGACCTTTTGGATTGGACAGGTTTGTCCGATAATCGTAGAGTATGTTGATGGAGTGGAAGAGGGATGCGGGAGTACCGGAGAAGACCCTCTGCAACATCAGGTTTTTCCATCACACATTCCATCACGATCTAGCAGCCGGAGATCGAACCCAGACTAACGCGCTAGCACTGAGTCACAGATACTGCCAACACTGCTACTAATGCTGCTGCTTTCGAGCATATTATTCAGTAACTCACTTAGACTCAATTAGCATCACTAAAAAACAGCAACATGGTCACGAAAGTGGAACTGATATTAAATGGGTCGCCCTCCGTCTATGTCGAGAACAGGACTGTGATGTATTTGTTGCTGCAGGAGGGACATTCCTTTTGAACGATGTTATTAAGTTCGTAGTTCAGCGACAGTAATATTTTGCGCTTTTGAAGATAAGGTTTTCGCATTACGTACACCATTTCGTTAAATTGCTTTTGAGGAGTAATGAATCGCAGCGGGTTTCTGTGCGTGTCTTCTCTTAATAACTTTGGAGCGATTTGGTCACTCGAGGTTAGCCCCACCTCGGAAAACGTGAAGTAGCGGCCTTGCGAAATTCTCAATTGGCGCCAGTACCGCTACTCCGGCAATGACGGGCCGTTGTGGCTATATGGTTAAGAAATTACTGTTGAGCCGGGCCAGCGAGTTGACAGTTCTGGAGCAAGCAGAGAGCGATTATTCTGATGACCATGTCGAAGGCCACGACGATAGAGACCGCGTTGATGATTATGACGGTGATGACGATAGAGACTACGTCGTTAATGATAATGGTGACCATAACGCGATGACATTCATAACGTTGAATGTAACGACGAAGACTATAGTGGAGACGCTGGTAATAGATGTGATGGAGAAGTTGTAAATGGCAATGTCGGTGATAAAGACGATAATGATAATGGCGATGACGATAATGTCGTTGATAATGACAGTGTTGTACATATGATTATGACGCCGACATGACAATGGTGACGTTAATGACAATGACGGAGATAGCGACGATAATGACGTTAATCGTGATCATGTCAGCGATAATGAGGACGATGGTGACGATAATAACGTTTGTGGTGATGATAATGCCAATGTTGGCGACTATGAGAGCGATTCATGAGGAAGATGGTGACGATAATAACGTTTGTAGCGATGATAATGTCAATGTTGGCAACAATGGGAGCGATAATGAGGAGGATTGTGACGATAATAACGTTGATGGCGATGATAATGTCAATGATGGCGGCTGTGAGAGCGATAATGTGGACAATGGTGACGATAACGTTTGTAGCGATGATAATGTCAATGATGGCGACGATGAGAGCGATAATGAGGGCGATGGTGACGATAATAACGTTGATGGCGATGATAATGTCAATGTTGACGACTATGAGAGCGATAATGAGGACGATGTAACGTTTGTAGCGATGATAATGTCAATGTTGGCGACTATGAGAGCGATAATGAGGAAGATAGTGACGATAATAACGTTTGTAGCGATGATAATGTCAATGTTGGCGACTATGAGAGCGATAATGTGGACGATGGTGACGATAATAACGTTTGTAGCTATGATAATGTCAATGATGGCGACGATGAGAGCGATAATGAGGGCGATGGTGACGATAATAACGTTGATGGCGATGATAATGTCAACGTTGACGACTGTAGGAGTGATAATGAGGACGATGGTAACGATAATAACGTTGATGGCGATGATAATGTCAATGTTGACGACTGTGAGAGTGATAATGAGGACGATGGTAACGATAATAACGTTGATGGCGATGATAATGTCAATGTTGACGACTGTAGGAGTGTTAATGAGGACGATGGTAACGATAATAATGTTGATGGCGATGATAATATCAATGTTGTCGACGATAAGAGAGATAATGAGAATGATTGTGACTATAATAACGTTGATGGCGATGATAATGTCAATGATGACGATGAAAGCGATAATGTGGACGACGGTGACGATAATAACGTTGATGGCGATGATAATGTCAATGATGACGACGATGAGAGCGATAATGAGGAAGATAGTGACGATAATGTACACAGAGGCTTATGTATTTTGTTTATTTATATTATTAAAAATACGCATCCTAAATATACTGACATTCAAGGTGTCAGTGGTCAATATTTGCTATTGTTGCGGCCTGGATATTGAAAAAAAATTTCCAAAGGTTGCGAATAAAATACGAGTAAATTGAATCAGTAATGTTTAGGATGATATTAGACTATAAAACACCGGAATTCACAAGTATTTTCTTTTATTTCAGTAAAATAAGTATTATTAATTTCTTCTGTACGAGGTCCACTATTACATGTAAAGAGTTGTTTGATAAATATCATATCATATCATATCATATCATACCATATATCATATCATATCATATATCATATCATATCATATCATATCATATCATATCATATCATATCATATCATATCATATCATATCATATCATATATCATATCATATCATATCATATCATATCATATCATATCATATCATATCATATCATATCATATATCATTTCATATATCATATCATATCTCATATCATATCATACCATATCATATATCATATCATATCATATCATATCATATCATATCATATCATATCATCTCGTGACCGATTGACAAGAAGAAGATTGTGTTCTTCACAAACAAGACAGCAGCTCTGCCTGTAGACGATGAGTTCCAGAAACTCTGGCGTTCTGTGGTAGTTGAGAGCACGGATAACCTGAAGATAGAGGAATATCTGGAGAAACAGGGAATCCGCTCCATGGAAGATCATAGACCCAAGAAGGCGACATTCCACAAGCGTAATAAACCGAACCAGCGCAAGAAGCAGCTCAAGAAGCCGCGAGACAACGAGCACTTGGCTGACACCCTGGAAACGTACAATGACAAGTGAAGATCGGAGAAGTGAGAGCGGGATTGATTATTTCTTGTGACATTGGTAGAGGAGACTGATGCTGTTGACTGAACAAGAAAACCGGTAGACAATGCGTGTGCATTGTGTGCGACTGAAATGATGTCGAAAATAAAAGTGTATCATGTAATCCCTACTGTATATTTCGCTTATTTTTTAAAACCTAAATTTACACAATTTAGCAATATTAACTTTTAATTTGTGCTTGTCATGTGCTTCTACATCTGATTTATTTTGTACAATTTGCCATAATTAAGCTTGCATAAATATATCATATCATATCATATATCATATCGTATCATATCATATCATATCATATCATATCATATCATATCATATCATATCATATATAATATCATATCATATATCATATCATATATCATATCATATATCCTATCATATCATATCATATCATATATCATATCATATATCATATCATATCATATATCATATCATATCATATCATATCATATCATATCATACATCAATTTCTTCTATACATAGGTACTGTCTGTCTTTTGTTTCCCTGCGAGGTCGTCGTAAAACAGTTGGAAACCACATGCGTATTTTTAATGACGCCCTGCATACACCAGAATTCTCATAGAAATTCCCCTAGATCCAATACCTGTCCTCTTTGATAAGAAAATTTGCTAGTGACTGGAAACTGTAGTGTAAAAATACTATTCCATAGATATTGTCTAATTAAGTTCGTACAAGTTTACGAAACTTGACTTAGGGCTGCATGTTGACCTTCGGGGCATAAGTCTCAGCAAGATTCATAACGTGTCAGGTTTATGTTTGTCAAAAGGAACTGGATCCAGTTCTGCTTTAATCAGGTCGCGTTGGCAGAACAAGATTCTGAAATTAGAAACACGTTACTATTTTGTAATATTGCCAGGAGTTTGCCAACAAGGATCAATACCCTTTTCTTATTTCACAACCGATTCCAAGGTGCACGTTTGCTAAAATACTAATAGCATAGATAATAATTGAACTTTGATTCATAGATGACAGATAATATCCAGTTCACTGAAAAATAACCTTTCATCATGTTTCAAAGATCGAAAGTTGACAAGTTTCAAATAACAGATGTAAGATTTTGTTTTTCAATATTCTTTCTGAACTCCTAATGTGGACAATATATTGAATTTGAGGTTATGTTTAATCATTGTGAAAGTGCTAATCACTGAAATAAACTTTCTTTACTTTATAGAGGAACAAAATGCATTACACTTCTTCTTTTTCATTTTCTTCATGTGATGAATTCGAGTCTCGTTAAAATAATCGCCCATGTGAGAACTTTCGAGAAAGAGTTAATCTTTTTGAGAGGACGAGAGGTTTAGAATTACATAGGATAAACTGGAATCATTGTTACATGACATTAGCCATATTAGTTTTCATTTTACGAACAGAAGTGAAGGATTATCTTTTTGATGTGGCTCTAAGCCATTTGACTATGCTACAGTGTGTAAGCCTATTTCACCCCATTCCTTCAATTTTTTTTCTGAAAACGATCAAAATAATAAGTCTCTTCTCATATATTTCTTCCACAATTGAAGTTTATTTACTTCAGAATCCATATTGAATACAAGTATTTTATCGACAGTAATCTCACTAGACGTTTTGATTTATCTAGAGAAAATCAAAACTCGAGTGGGATTTAATTGACTATTACACGATTAGAAGAAAGTATATAAAGATTAGAAGTAACGAAGTACTCCAATACAATAAAATATTAATTGACTTACGAAAATACAACTGCCTTCAAATGTATTATTGTACCTTCTCAACATTACAAATATTACGTTAGATGCATGCTAGATGGCAGTAGTGTCTTTATACAGACACTGTAATTATTGCTATTCAATAAATCTTAATATTAAACAATCTCTGATACGTGACTATCCATAATATCATATAGCAGAAGTTCTTTTTATCCTCTCAGAGCAGAAGCTATAACATAACCTAACTAATATACACAAGTGTTAGAAAAGTTTTAATTAACGACGATGACATAAAAAAATAAACATGAATAATTTTAAAAAGAATAATTATTGAATGTACAATTTTCAAATTTTAATGTGGTTGGTGGTTCAATTGATGTTATATTGGACGTGTGCGTAATAGAAGTGGAACTCGTTGATTTAGGCCTACATGGTGTATTCAACTTATTCAGAATTTCCGAATGAATAATTTTGAAAGGAATAATGATTGAATGTACAATTTTCAAATTTGAATGTGGTTGGTGGTTCATTTGATGTTATATTGGACGTGTGCATAATAGAAGTGGAACTTGTTGATTTAGGCCTACATGGTGTATTCAACTTATTCAGGATTTCCGAATGGTGCTCTTCATTTGTTTGTAAATCGGATTTCAGAAGATACATAGGTATGATCAGTGATTTTTATTAATTCTTGTTCTTGAATGCCAATGCGAGTCATATTTGAAACTGCTGTGCACCGACTGGAGTGGTTTGTAATTTTATATATATTTTTGACGTCCAGACCAGCGCAGTTTCAAATGTTGGCAAACAAAGAAACAAATGCTAGGGACGCGATAAAATTAAACAAATGCTTGGGACGCGATAAAATTGTGCGATAAGCAGCCATGATTGGTTGAAATACGTCCTTTCGTACCGTTTTATTGGTCAAAAGTAGTATGACGTAGTAAGAGTAATAGTCAAGAGTAATCTCACTAGAGATTTTGATTTATCTAGACAAAATCAAAACTCGAGTGGGATATAATTGACTATTACACGATTAGAAGGAAGTATATAAAGATTAGAAGAAATAAAGTACTCTAATACAATAAATATTAATTGACTTACTGAAATTCTATTTCACTAATGTTAGTTTCACCAAAACGTTTGAACGGAGCCGCCATTTCCAGTTGACTATCTATGCGGTAAACAAATGACGATCGCAAAGCATGTTTTATAGTAGGCCTTTTTAAAGAATTTGCAGTTTAAAATGTTGGCAAACAAAGAAGCAAATGCTAGGGAAGTGATAAAAACAAAAATGATAGGAAAGTGATAAAATTGTAGCGATAAACAGCCAGGATTGGTTGAAATATGTCCTTTCGTACCATTATATTCGTCAAAAGTAGTATGACGTAGTAACAGTATAATAGTATAAATAATGTAGCATCGCTAACAATAAAAAATACTACATGACCTTCATTATAAAAAAACAAAACTTTTTTTATGTAATTCACAGCTTGCTGATTTTACAGTTTTGTACATTTTTTTAGAAACGCCTTTAGCCTTTAAATTGTCATAACAGCCTTCTTTTCATGTAAAAGTGTAATTCTGTAACCTGTACTTCAGTGAAGTAGGTTTCTGTTGATATAGTTCAGTTTAGGCATTAGTTTAGTTTATTTAAAAGCCATTAAATGTATCAAATTGCAATAGGTTTCGTCAGAGGTGAAACAATTTACATAAACATTAATTAAAATTACATTCAATATACGAGTATTCCTGTACTGTGTAAAAGCTTTTGCTAAAAAGTATATCTTTTAACTTGGTTTTAAAACCTCTACTATTATCAATATTCCTGTTACTAAGTGGAATTTTATTTTAAAAATTTCACACCCACAACAAAATGGCTGTTACGAACCTTGGCTGATCTACATTTAGGAACAGTTATGTTATGGTTATTTCTAGTCTCTTGGGAATTTATCCTATTACCGTAATCATAATATTCATGTAAATGTTCATATATTATGTTCTGCTCCACTCAGTTTCGTACTACTGTTTGAATTCGATGTGTGTTTACTGCGTAATGTTTGGGTCTGGATCAGCTGTTCTTCGCTTTAGTAAGCAGTTTTTAGATGGATTCTGTAATCATGATAACTTTCCTCACCTCCTCTTTTACCATATTATGCGATGTCGCTTCTTTTTCAGACGGGCGATAGGTGCGATATAACCTTTTCCTGCTTCCATTTTTTCTTTGTTTCTTCAGTCAAATGAGCATACCTACGTAATTAATTTTTCTGTGTATTATTATTAGACCTATTATTATTATTATTATTATTATTATTATTATATTTTATTTCGTTGCAGGCGAGCACATCTACGCAATTGTTTGGAGAAGTTGAAAGAGATGGTACCTCTGGGCCCCGAAGCCTCCAGACACACCACGCTAGGTCTCCTCACGAAAGCAAAGCGGTTTATCAAGGTGAGTTATCCAGTTATTTCCTCCACCGTGCGATGTAATCTGCAAGATAACGTTGATATCTTCATGCCTTGTTAGGATATCTGCTTTTCACGAAAGTATTTCTAACCAGCTGGAAAAATCTTCTGAAATGTGTTGAAATATCACAGCATTCGTAATGTGGTAGGTATCTACAATTACCCAGATATGGAAGATTCTGAATGTTGACTGATCTGTATGTGAAAAAAAGCTTTATCTTATAGCCGAAGTATCGTGAACGTGTTAGTATTCTTACATTTCGCAGGACTCTTCGAAAAGATCGCAGGTTCTTAATCTTTTTGTCATCCAGAATTTACTGTGTCGATGTCATGTTTCCTGACTAAAAGTATTTGTGTTGGCATTCCTAACTACCGCCCAGATTATGTATTGGATTGAAAAATTTTGGATAAGTGAAATAATATTTGTTCGGAATATGTATGATAAGAACTTTCTGTGTTAAATTTTAACGTACCTTGTTAACATGTGTCTACCTATTTTGGGTCATCTTCAGAACTGGTCGTTGTTGGTCTTGGCGCCTCTTGTTTCCTGTGAGGGTGCGTTCGTAGTGTAGAGTCAAAGAGTGTATGTGTTTTGAAATTGAGTTGTGTGTTGAGAATATCGTTGGGGTGTGTTTTCGTGTGTCTGTATATTTCATATTGTTCTAGTGTGTTGAGTTTCTGGCTTTTTGGTTGGATGTGCAGTATTTCCGTGTCTGTGTTGATGTCTCTGTAGGTGTGGTTGGCATTTGTGATGTGTTCTGCATATGTGGAGGTGTTTTGTAATTTTGTTATGGCTGTGATGTGTTCTTTGTAACGTGTTTGATCTGCCTGTCTGTCCTATGTAGAAGTGTTACATTTGAGTTTGTATACGCCTGTGTGGTTGTATTTGTTTGTGTTGTTTGTGTGTTGAGATGTTGCAACAGTGACCTAGTCTACCTCTATTGAGAGTTGAAACACAATGCGAAACCCTTATTATGATTTTCCAAGAAAACTTCCACCTTGTGAGCTCATTTTCCTAGCATATGAAATACTTACTTTTCTGGGATTCGTCACCCTCATTCCTTATAAAATAGCCATGTCTACACTATGCAAGTGAAAGCGTAACTACCTTCTTCTCTTTCTAAAATCTGGTAATTCGATTGCTATAGGGGCCAGTCTTCTGTTCCGACCGCTGTACTTTTGCAGTTGCAGTTTCTGTACTGAGTTTGTATATGAAGGTTGTATGTTTAGTTTGATAAAGAAAAAAAAAATCAGTTTTCTGTGGTTTGTGAAAAGTGTAAACTCCATTATGCCATATGAGAATTTGAGAGGTAAACTCGGTGATACGTTTGGATTTAAATTGAACGATCATGGAGAAGTGATTCACAAAAAAAAAGTTTTTTCGTGTTTAATGATGCAGGAAACATTGTTACTAAACGTAGAGCGGCACTTAATTCGAAGCATGTGAATGCACTCACATGTTTAAAATCATGGATGAAGCAGTATTAACTAGGTGAGTCTTCATACTTTTTGTTATTTATGTTTGTCTCAAAAATTCCCGGAGAAATTGACACAATAAATTATAAGCCTCATAATAAATATGTTAGTAAGTAATTAAAATAATTGTTTTATAATATAACGATACACTATATACAGATATACAACATTTAATACTTATACGGTGAAAGAGTAATGGAACGGAGAAAAATTCCCTCCGCCGCCGGGATTTGAACCCGGGTTTTCAGCTCTACGTGCTGATGCTTTATCCACTAAGCCACACCGGACAGAATTGTCTCTGATTGAGTTCCAACTCTTGGGTTCCCTCTAGTGACTGCCCTCTGCACTACGTCTCCGTTCCATTACTCTTTCATCGTATGATGACGCAGCATATCTGCATGGAAATATCATATGTACTTCGGTACATTGAAATAATTTAGGTTGCGGGTTCGATCCCGGGCCAGGTCGATGGCATTTAAGTGTGCTTAAATGTGACAGGCTCATGTCAGTAGATTTACTGGCATGTAAAAGAACTCCTACGGGACAAAATTCCGGCACATCCGGCGACGCTGATATAACCACTGCAGTTGCGAGCGTCGTTAAATAAAACATAACATTTTTGAAATAATATATATATATATAATATATTTAATACTTATGTTTATCATCGAACACAAGTTAAATTTAACAATAATTGTGTATTACAACATTTTTCAACTCGATCAAAACTCGATTAATCTATCGATTAATCGATTAAATTCAAATAGTTAATCGCTTAAATATTTTGATCGATCAACAGCACTAATAATGATTCATGATGTAGGCTATTTGGCATGGATATGTTTCTCAATCTGTCTCTTTTTTTCCATGGGAAGGCCTTTGGGTATTTTTATGCCCGCTTGTTCGTGGAGAGGCATCATTTTCACAAAACTGTGGCGGGATTGTTCAGCCATTCCGTGTACATTCATTTTGTAGTTAAACTGCTTAGACTTCCATTTCCGCGCTGTTTTTCCATGCAACGTTAAATACGTCCGGCATGGATTCACGCTCGGCGTTCAGGGAACATTTCCTCCGCGTGGGGTGAGTTGCCTCCCGCATTTCAAACCGAATCCACTCATTTTTTATTTTCGCAGTACTTTAACGTAATTTCATCATAGCAAGACCTCGTTGTGTGGAATTCAGCAGTAATAATTTGAACTCCGAAGGGGGTCCTGCAGTTAATTCCGAGAAAACGAGTCTGTTCCTGACTGAATGGACTTGTCTAGAAGGCGATGGTGACAGTGTTCGAACCTACTTGTTTTGTAGGAAGTTAATCCATAGTCTACTGAAAGCAGACTTAATAAACTTCCTGCTTGCGTCGCTTCTTCCCCTATCGGACGGGGTTGGATGCCTCACATCCCCCTCAATATTTACCCATTCCGGAAGCCACATGGCATCGTCGAAACCTGATGACTCAATTCAAGCTTCGGTGTAGGAGACCTCGTTTTTTTTTTTTTTTTTTCGCTCTCTCGCTGCTCTGCTAGGCGGTTCTAGCAGCAATTCAATTTTCAAGGCTTCTCAAATATTGTAATCGGCGCTGAGAATTGTAAGGCTTAGCCCAGTGAGAACGGAATTCGTGTGGCAGATGTTTATTATCTCTTGTAGAATGGAGTTTGTTTTTTAAAGTGATAGCATGTTGTATACTTTTCTTTTCTTGTCATTTTAACCGTCTTCCTTTATGTCATTCTAGTCTTCTTTATTTCTGAGGGAAATAGCAGGCTTTTTTTTATATTGCTTGTGAATTTAGTGTTTCACTCACTTGAGAAAAGACAGTGATAGGCATTCTTCTTTCCTCATTATGAGTAAGGAGCTGATTCCTGTGTAATTAAATATTATTTTTGCGTGTGATAAAACACAATTAACAAAGTTAAAAATTCCGAACATGAAGTTTCAAGTTTAAAACCCGAATTTTATTTCACATAAAAACACATATTTTCATAAAAAAGTTGATGTAAATACATATTTTCAGGAAATCTATTATAAACACATAAATCTTGGAGTTTTTTCACTTAAATAATTTTTTTACAGGAACTTTGAAACATTCTGAAACTAAATAAATTATATCACTCTGAAGTACGTTATCTTTTTTTAAGAATTCTTGGTTGCTTCGTGTTTCTAAGCGCTGTGTGGTGTATCCGTGATCCATATTCGTAAATAGTATCGCCTCAAGTTCTTAGAACTGCTAGGCAGCATATCAGTGTTATTATTAGAGAATAAATTAACATGGACAAGGAGGAGAGATCTTGTAACACATAATTAGGAATGTTTATTGTTGCTGAAGATGATTTCATTCCACGCTTTGTGAAACACAACAGATAAGAGCTCGGGTATGAACATTATTTAATTTAAACAAATCTCTCGCCTCTCGCTCATGTCTATCAAGTAAGGCATTATATCTTATGATTCCGTGTTATCGGGCTTCGTCAATCGATATTCTTCAAGATATACCGAAGATGGTTGTTTAAAAAAGGATTTGGCTTTCCTATTAGCAAATCTAAGCTTTTTGGGTAACACATCCAAAAATCTGTTGTCTGAAACAGGGAGGCGAGTGCCGTGGGAATTAAACTAGACTCGCTACCAGGTTCAGAAGCACAATTACTAAGCGACAAATTCCAGAATGTGTTTGGGAAAAACAGTGGATATAAAAAAAATGTGTAAAGTTGCTCAAGTATTGGAGGGTGTACCTGTAGGTGAAATTGAAGGTGTTTGTGTTTGTGACATTCCTCTCTTTAAATATGCACGTCTGACGTCCTGTGGTGTGGAAAGATCGTTTTCACAGTATAAGTCGTTGTTCACAGTATAATCGGCATGCATTTGTGATGGAGAATTTGGAGATGACCTTTGTTGTTCACTGCAATTCTCGGCCAACTACTAGCACTCAAGTGTGGTTGGTGATTACCTAAACGACATTTTTTTTTCCAAGCTAAGTAAGGTATTTTTGTCATATATTAAAAAATATATATATATTTTTTTATTTTTAGCAAATATTTTAGTACTTTTTAGCACAAAAAAAATATATATATTTCAATTTTTTAGCACATAAAAATCCGCTCTCTAATTATGAGTGCCAAGTCCCGCGTACTCATATTATCAGGTGTAGTCCTTATAGAAAGATTGTTGTCCAAGTAATCGACATTTTTGTGTAATAACGCTTTCAGATACATGAACTATTAAAGCATTGGCGGTAATATTGTTCTTATCACTATTATTATATTATCTCAAACTAATATACTCGGACAAAACTTTTCCCACGGTGTCTTTGTCCCATCACAGATTGCATAGGTTCTCCTGGATATCGATTCGCATTCGTTATGCGTTAATATGAATATAATAAATGACTGCGTGTCCTTAAAGCCAACGGAAGGGAAACAGGCGATGAAGAAATGATAAAGAAACTGACAAAAGAGAAAGAAGAGATGACGAAGAATTAAAGAAAAAGGAAAAAGCAGAAAGAGAGAGGAATGAAGAAAAAACAAACAAATAAGAGATGATGGATAAGATAGAAAAAGAAGACTGAGA
Source organism: Periplaneta americana (assembly GCF_040183065.1). Classification (NCBI taxonomy): domain Eukaryota; kingdom Metazoa; phylum Arthropoda; class Insecta; order Blattodea; family Blattidae; genus Periplaneta; species Periplaneta americana. The sequence continues at coordinate 23,426,079 of NC_091117.1, read as the reverse complement.
AATGTAGAAGGGAAGAAAGTAAATGAGATATTGGTAGAGAAGAAAGTAAATGAAAAATTAGAAATGAAAAAGAGGAAAAAGTAAATGCAAAATTGGAAATGAAGAAGAGGTAAAAGTTAATGAAATTGATAATCGAGAAGAGAAACAGTAAATTAAGAAGCCAAAGTAAATGAAAAATTGGAAATGAAGAAGATATAAAAGTAAATGAAAAATTGAAAATTAAGAAGAGAAAAAAAGTAAACGAAAAATTGGAAATTAAGAAGAGGAAAAATTAAATGAAAAATTGGAAATTAAGAGAAAAAAGAAAAGGAAAAATTGGTAATTAAGAGAAAAAGATGAGGAAAAATTGAAATGAAGAAGAGAGAAAAGTAAATGAAAAATTGGAAATGAAGAAGAGGAAAGAAAAAGTAAGTGAAAAGTTAGAAACGAGAAAGTGAATTAAAAAATGAGATGGTGGTAAAAATGGAAAACGAGACATGAAGAAGGAAAACAGTAAATTAAGAATGAGAAATGAAGAAGAGAAGAATGTATTTGAAAATGCGAAATGGAGAGACGAAAGTAAATGAAAATTTAGAAACAAAGAAGAGAAAAAAGTAAATGAAAAATTGGAAATGAAGAAGATAAAAGTAAATGAAAAATTGAAAACGAAGAAGAGAAAAAAGTAAATGAAAAATTTCAAATGAAGAAGAGGAAAAAGTAAATGAAAAGTTAGAAACGAGAAAGTAAATAAAAAAAAGAGAAATGTTGGTAAGAAAGTAAATGAAAAACAAGACATGAAGAAGGGAAACAGTAAATTAAATACGAGACATGAAGAAGGAAGAAAGTAAATGAAAAATAAGAAATGTAGAAGAGAAGAAAGCATACGAAGAAAGAGAAATGAAGGAGGGGCGAAAGTATGAGTAATTGAAAAATGAGAAATGAAGGGAAGAAAACTAATAAAAGTGAGAAATGAAGAGGAGAAGAAAGTGAATAAAAATTAGCAATGAGGAAGATAAGAAAGTGAAAAAAATTAGAAAATGAATGGAAAAAACAAAGAAACAAGAAATAAAAAAATAGGAAAGAATGATAAAGGAAAAATGAGTAAGGAGCAAGAAGTAAAAGGGAGGATGAAATAAATGAAGAAAGTAATGAGTAATTGAAATCAGAGTGAGCTTCACTGAGCGATAGTGATAGTGTTGTACTCCTCTGCCTCTTTATTTTCCTTCAGACATTTCTTCTCCTATCCTGACTTTGACTCGTTGTTTCATATAAAGATTACTGAACATCCTCCTCTCTTTCCAATCCACGCCTATTTTCTTTAGGATCGCTATCAGTTTGTTCCAATTCACTCTGTCAAACGCCGTTTCTAGGTCCACAAATACTATATACACTTCCTTATTCTTCTCTAGGTATCTTTCACCGGTTGTTCGTAGCAGTCGAATTGTATCTCTCGTACCTTTTCACTTCCTGAAGCCAAACAGCTCTTTCAACTGTTCTTCCATTACAATATAAACGTCGATTTAGTATTCGCAAGAGAATCTTCGCCGAGTGCGATATCAGGCTGATAGTTCTGAACTCGTTACATTTCTTGGCAATTTTTTTTGTTCGGTATTCGAAGTGACACTGTCTCCGTAAAATCTTCAGGCCAGTCGCCTTTCTGATATATTTCGTTGCATGATAGAATTTCCTTCTTGTCTTCACCCAAGAATTTCACCAGTTCAGTGGCGATTCCATCAACTCCTGTTGCTTTCCCATTCTTCATTTCCCTAAGCGCTATTTCGACTTATCTTAAAATAGAAAATCTTTTTTCGTCTTTTGATATGGCTGCTTTGTCTTCTGTAGCTATCTCATCTAGACGATTTCCTGTTTCATATAACACTTCTACATATTTCGTCCATGTGTTCGGTATTCCTTGTTTGTTATTTCATTTACGATTTCATCTTCTATCAACTATATGGATTTCCTGTTCTTATTTGTGAAGTTCAAACATTTTACTTCAGTAAATCATACCTTTATTTTCTATCTAGTTCCTCTATTTCTTTACATTTCTCTTTCATCCAGTCTTCCTTGGCCATATCAGATTATTTTCTTGGTTGTTAAGTTTCCTGTAGTTTCCTCTACCTTCTTACGTGTTGATATTTTTTTTTCATTTTTTCCTTTCCTCCATCTTCTCAACATTTTCCCTGTGATGCAAGGTTTCTTCATTCTTACACAGTGTGTGTATCCTGTTGTTTCTTCTGCTGTTATCTGTACAGTTTTTTTTATGAGTCCATACTCATTGCAGTTCTCAGGTGTGGATTCTAATGTAGTAGCTTTCTTTTGAAAATGTGCTTCAAATTTTCTTCTTTTCACTTCTTTTTTCAGTTTTTCCATATTCATTTTCTTCGTCACCTGTCCTCCTCTTATCTTTTTCAGACGAATATCTACATCGCCTATCACCAGAACATGATCTGAGTTAATGTCGACTCTAGGTAAAGTTTTTGCAAATTTTTAAGGAATTTCGGAATCTTTCTTTATCAATATGTAGTCTATTTGATATCTGCTTGCGTCCCTTGGGCATGTCCATGTGTATCTTGTTCGGTTATGTTTTTGGAATAATTTATTTCGAACAATCATTGCATTTCTTTTACAAAGATTCTCCTCTAATAAGTAGAAAGAAAGAGAAAAATGGAGAGAAGAATATGAATCTAAGGGAAAAGAAAAGGAAACGAATCAATAATTAAACGGTAATTTGGGGAAAATTTGTCAGATGAATTTTCAATAAGAGATTAGTGTTAGTGATTGAAATTTGCTTAGTTAATTACAAGTATTCCTCTTTTTTTTTTACGAAAGTGTAGTAGCAGTATGTGAAACTATAGTCGCGACGCTGTTATTTCCGGCGTGACTCCGCCTCTTTGCTTACGTCTTAGGAAGTGAAGGCTCTATGAAGTCTAAGTGGGTAATATCGTTCGCCATTTTTGTTCTTTCGTTGCCGAGCTACCATACGAATCTATTTGCCACACCGTTAAACATTATCATGTCGTAGCTCCTATGATAATAAATCAAACGCACTGTAATTCAGCAAATAATTGAGCGGCAAATAACGTATTCGTGTGCTTTCTGCGAATGCCAACGAAAGAGCCAAAATGGCGGGCGATTATATTAAGTATTTATCGAGCCTTAAGAAATGAATATCGTCTTCATAAGCGAATCACAAGACGCACACGTTTAAATGTAGCCGATCTGCAACGCGATTGGCTGCCGGAATTTAGAGCGACGGGACTATACTATGTTATTCTTTAACTGTCGCAAACACTTGGGTTTGCTGTGTTACTTGATACTGATCTATGAATTAAAAATAAATGAGGAATTCAGTAAAGTACTTCCAGAGGAGAAAATTTTCTTTCCGTTTCCTGGTATTTTTTAAAAAATTATCACTGTTTTTTAATAATAAAGTAAAGGAAACTCATTTCCCTATTTCGTGGGGAAATATAAGAACGTATTTTATAGTACAATCTGCACCCTGAGTACACGAAATAGAGCTGGAATCAACTGTTTTTGTTCATCGTTATTTTCCTATACCTACTGTCTTGGTTGAGGTAAGCAACACGGACTCTGATTCCTTCTACTACCGCTAACTTTATCTTGATTGGTGTTTTAGTACTTCCGTAGTCATTTCTTCTTCTTGTGATAACATCCAAAGACAGCAACTGCTGTATGAATTCATGATCACGCACTTATCTGTATACCGCAAAACAATAGAACAATAGAAACAAGAAAGTGGAGAAACAACTGAAGCATGCAGTTGGACGCAACTTGTATCGAACGTGAATATGATATGTTACGTCGTATTGACATGTACGGTACTTCCATATTGAATACTACAGGGAGTTCCATTCCGACTCGAGGGAACCTTGCAGGCTACAACTGGCGGCCGTAGACCTTCACCATACTGTTTGAGTACAGATTTTTTTTTTTCCTTCAACGGCGGGCACTTGAATTTCATAATCTACTCAAGCGCCTTGTTAAAAGTGTTAACAATTATTGAAAAAGATAGTTGCCTTGTACAAGACGAACTGATGCAGCAGTAGTTCACCAAACTCTGACAAAGACTCATAAATCAGCGCCGAAACGGTATGGAATTTTTTATTCTTCAGCCCTTGAATATCATGTAGGCATAATCTATGGGAGAACGTCTGTTTCAAATACTATTTCATATTTTGTAGAAATTCTTCTCCGGACGCATCATCTCCCGATCTGGTGATATTCCATGGCCTTCGCGTTCACCCGATTTGACGGGTACGGATTTTTTCTTATTTGGAATATATGAAACAAAGGCTGTTCTCCCATAGATTACATGATATTCAAGAGCTGAAGAAGATAATTCGGCATAAAATTGAACACATTGGACAGGAGCTATGTTTTCGTGTCGTGACAAGTTTCCAAAAGGGACTTCAGCAATGCATTGCAAGTGGAGGAGGTCACGTGAAGAATTTGGTTTAAAAACTTCAATTGTTAAATAAACAAAACCCATAATCATCTTCTTCACGGGTTAGCCCTGTTGACCTGTAGTAGGTCATGATTGGTGTTATGGGAACTAGTTTCTTATTATTGTTATGTACGAGGGGCGTTCAATAAGTACTTTTCCCATAGCTTATTAATTTATATTCTACTTTACACATACATGTTTGTGGAATGGATACTAATAGAATGGCTTGGAGAAGTTTAAACTATCGACCGAGGGAAGGAAAAGGAGACCAAGGACGTCCACGAAAGATAAAACAGCTTTAATAATTGTAGACGGAACGAACCAATAAGGTTTAATCCTTGGAAGAAGAAGAAGAAGAAGAAGACTTTACACATCCTTTAACTCCATCCATGGCCTACTTCTCCATGTAAGCACTTTCGATGTTGAGGCCTAATTACGTGGTTGGTTTTTCCGAGGTTTTCCATAACCTTCAGGCAAATATCAGGTAATCTATGGCGAATCCTCGGCCTCATCTCGCCAAATACCATCTCGGTATCATCTATTTCATCGATGCGAAATGATCTAGTAGTTGATACAGCATCGTTAAATAAGCAGGTAAAAAATCTTTTCTAAACCATTTGGAGCAGCTGTACATAATTATTATCTACAAAATAAGCCTTTAGAAATTAATATTATTTACATTTAATGTGCTATCAAATAAAATACAATAAATCTGCATAATTAAACACTTTTTCAGCATCATCAAATCTTTACCTAAATGCAACTCTGTTTTTCACACTAAAGAAAACAAAAAGTATATAGCCTACATTAGGCACTGGTTACAATAGAACACAAGTGACTTTTCTATATTTTCTGGCAAACGATTGCACTTTCTGTCAGTAAATATTGTTTTGTACCATGGAAAAGATCGCTCCACATCACTAGTAAGTTGTAAATTGGCGTATATAATACTTTTATCGTGCTATATTTGATAATTTAATATTTTCTGGTATTTCAATGCTCTTACCTTCAAGTAATCTATTCGTAGTAACTTCATAGTGTGGAATGGGTTTTTCAAGTGTTTCCTGGAAAACATCTTTATTGTCTATTGCATAGAAATATTAACGTTGGGGAAGGGGGGAGGGAAATCGTGGAAAATATGAAGGAAAGAAAAGAGAAGTTTTAGTAAATATGACAATTTTACCGAAATGTTATGAAATATGATTTTTAAAATATTAATTGCATTCTGCACATCGTGGATATTTAAAATCTTTGTTCCCATACTGCTAGCAGGAATGGTTTAGACTTTATATCAATGGTATACAATTCTTTTTTGCTATGCAATGCAATATTATGTAAGAATTAACAAAAGACTATGATTGATGTTGTATTAAAAATAAATTATTATTATTATTATTATTATTATTATTATTATTATTATTATTATTATTATTATTATTAGTATTAGTTTTATACAGTAGTTATTGATGCAATAATAATAGTAATGATTTACGTAACATAATATTCAAGCTACGTGCCGTCACCGAGTTTCCCCTTCTCCCATTTCATCTTCATCATCTTCACCCATTCACTACACTACACTTACACATACACTCACTGTAGTAACGTACACGATATTACTCTTAATAGATATTCTACATATCGTGCAGAACGGGACCGCCGAAGTGGTGTGCAACTTGAAAATGGGTCAGTTCTACCATCTATCCGCAGTATGCGGAAACCGAATCACTCAAGTGACGTGGGTAGGCATTAGACATACACATACACATACACATTCAAACAAAGAAAAACAGGCGTTGATATTGCAAAATAAACTTATAGTGCAACAATTATCAACAAGTATAATAAAATAACCGCGCCGTGGCGTCGTGGTCTAAGACATCCTGCCTGGGACTCGCGTTACAGAATGCGCGCTGGTTCGAGTCCTCATGGGGGAAGAAATTTTCTCATGAAATTTCGGCCAGTGTATGGGACCGGTGCCCACCCAGCATCGTGATGCACGTGGGGAGCTACGATAGGTAGCGAAATCCGGTTACGCAAACCAGCTATAACGGCTGGGGGCTCATCGTGCTAACCACACGATACCTCCATTCTGGTTGGATGATCGTCCACCTCTGCTTCGGCAAGTGGCCGTGAGGCCAGCAGCCGGCTGGTCGGTCTTGGCTCTTCGTGGGCTGTAGCACCACGGATTATTATTATTATTATTATTATTATTATTATTATTATTATTATTATTATTATTATTATAAAATAAATACGTCAGCATTTTTACATACGTAATCTGTGGGATGCGTACTCTTTATACGCGTATCATAGATTGAATACCACTGGTTTAGATTACAGGCATAGGCCTATGCAATTTTATATTTTGCCTGTCTCTGTTTATCACAATTGAAAAGAGCTGAAAGTGTCTCGTCTTTTATAATGTAATCGACACCGAGAGCGGATCTGTGTTGATGGTTGCTTTAAAATGTAGATAGGGACGATCGAATTCCGCTGTTACGCACGGAGACTTGGAGAGTGGAGATCTCGCTGCCATGCCGGAAGCGATCAAGGAGATGTGATTGCACTGTTGAGAACTCTTTCCTCTATCGCCGACAATCCTCCCTGATGCAAACTGCGAGCGGGGGTAGCGGAGGCCCACGTGAGCACAGATGCAATTTCGTGGAGGAAATAGGAAGGGTGGGGAGGGGGGGATTAGTTTGGAAGTCGCAGCAGGTGTACATGGCTGCCGGTCCGCTTGTACGATTTCGGCGCAACTCGGACACAAGTAGGCCCGCCTTCTGCGAAAGCTACATTCTACTCCGTGTAGCCCTCCGCCTATATGACCCGTTGTTCAGCATTCCTATTAAAATATGATCTTATGATTTTCTGTTCCGTATTCCTTCCTACATATGAATCGTAAAATCTTTATGATCACATGTTTAACAACCTTAGACGTAAATTATGAGGCCTTTATGACTTTTGTTTAACACATTAATGGATTATTGCTATTATAATTGTTCGACATTCCTGTATATAAATCGTAAAATGCTTATGAGCACATGTTCATAATAACCTTGGCTTCAAATATAGGGTGGGCCAAAGTAACGGGAAAATTTTGAATACCGAAATGATACCATATATTGCAGTGATGTCAAAGCAAGCGCATTTTTCTGACCTTGACGTCGTGCGCGGGCATCAAGCGCTAGGTATGCTAGGAGGAATAAGCAGCCTGTTGGATTAAGAAAACAGTGTTGCACGAACTTCAAGCGGAACGTGAAATTTTATGTCGTTATTTTTATATGGCTTCTTTCTGTTTGTTATTTTCCATATTGTCTGTAAAACGAAAGTACTAACACCTATTTCTTAGCCTAATATTGCAGTTCTGTTTTAAACGTTAATCTATACTAATAATAAATCTGTAGCCGAAATTTTTCTGGTAATTTTCGATTTTCCAAAAATAATTGGTCCTAACGTATATAATTAACCACCCTGAGACCGAAAATCGCTTTTTTGACATTTTTGTTTATATGTCTGTCTGTCTGTCTGTCTGTATGTTTGTTACCTTTTCACGCGATAATGGCTGAACGGATTTCGATGAAAATTGGAATATAAATTAAGTTCGTTGTAACTTAGATTTTAGGCTATATGGCATTCAAAATACATTATTTAAAAGGGGGGTTATAAGGGGGCCTGAATTAAATAAATCGAAATATCTCGCTTATTATTGATTTTTGTGAAAAATGTTACATAACAAAAATTTCTTTAAAAATAATTTGCGATAAGTTTTATTCCTAGAAAAATTTTGATAGGACTGATATTTAATGAGATAAATGAGTTTTAAAATTAAAATAACTGCCATCTAAGGCCGTGTAATGAATTAAAAAAAAAAATTGACTTCGTCTATAAGGGGCCTTGGACAGCAACAATCGAAAGCTATGAAAGATAGCCTACAGAGACTGTTTCTGTGCTTGTATGAAGTAATATCGGAAGCTAAATTAACCGATTTGTATAATTAATTATTATTTCACCATTGGAAAGTGTAGTTTCTCTAGATGGACATAATGCTATAGTGTTATTACAGTAACTTCTGATATAATATAATATAATATAATATAATATAATATAATATAATATAATATAATATGTAATATTATTCAAGTTATTTGAAGGGTTCACAACCATAGTGGGCCAAGCGCTATTTACTGAATAAGTTACGTAGAAAACAAGGATTAAAATTAAGTTCTTACCATAATTCAATGGAAACCTATAACAAGTAAAATAAAATATACACATTAAATCTAAATGATGTCTATCTTCATTAAACTATGGTTGCATGTAATAAAAATTAAGAAACAGGTTAAAGGAGTTGTCATTGCACCAAATGAGTGTCTCTGGACCAAAATGATCGCATTTTAATTACTTGGATGCAATTTAAATTAAGTAACATATTAAACGATTTATCCTTCTTTCAAACACGAATGTTCCCTGGATCAAAGTCCTATTTTAATTATGTAATTACTTTATATTTATTTCTAACGGGTGCAGCGGAGCGCACGGGTACGGCTAGTAACATAATAAAGAGTAAAGAAGGAATATTCACACAAATTCCATAATAACTACAACTATACCGTACTAAGTGAATTAAACACATCTTTCATAAAGAAAGTGTTATCCCAAAGAAAGACACTGAATATGCCATGATAAGTTGAAATTGATATTCATGGTATCTTTAGCCTTATAAAAGTAATCAAAACAATATTATAGTACAAAGCAAAGTTACCTAGGTACTGTATATGTTTTAAGTGTAACTAATATTACATAATAAAATCTTATTGCATTATGATTTTAGGTGATATTGGTGCGCAACTTTCCGTTATCAAAATATTAAATTATCTCGAAATCTGCTGAAGCTATAGAGCTGACGTTTTACCAACACATAGGCACATATCTTTTGTTTGTGATGTAACAGTATTTGCTTTGTTAATTCATTTCCTTACAAACATTTTCCATGCGAATATTTTCAAACATTTTAATACACTATCTTCAGTAATACGTATTTACGATATATTATATTTACGAAAACATAGTTTTAGTACCTGTAAGGCTACTAAACATACGCAGGCTACCTGAAAATTTCACTTTTCTGTAAAAAAAAGTTGAGAAAATATTCCTTTTGAATAAAAAAGCAAACTTGTGAAAAATGAGCATTAAAATTAAAACTTACATTCTTATAATGCACTTATACTTCTCAGACAAATCTAAAAATTAACATGGATACAGTTTTAATAAGTTCTCTTCCCTTTATCCATTCAATCAGTGCAGGCCATCCCTGTATATAGCTCGACCAAGCGGCATATACTACCTCTTTCGTCTGTCTCTTTCCTTTCCGCTGTAAAGCGCTCAGGCTCTCCTGGGCTCTAAAGTGCGCGCTTGCTCCTATGGGCATCAGTTGACATCACTGATATATTGTATTAAATTAACTTCTATTATACATCCTCTGATTGAGGTTCTGGCTGATGTGTACATCTATTATCAAGCAGTTCACCTCACTTGACGATTTGTGTCAGAGGAAGAACAATAAAATTATTGTTTGTATGCATCTGAAGTCTGATTAATGTAATACTTTCTAATATCATCTGAAAGAGCATATTTTTATGCAGTACTTCCCTCGTTTTACTCTAGATTAGAAGTGCTATGGTTATGATTAGTAGGCCTACAGTAGGCCTATTACTATACATTATATTGTTGATATACAGTATTTCGTTAGACCTTGTGATATGAAAGAAGTTTCATTGATGAAATCAATGATTTTTTTTAGCAATAGCAGGTGCTTATCTAAACACGGGAATTTTACTTGAAGCAAGTAAAGAAATAGGTTTGGAAGTAAATCCCGAAAAGACAAAGTATATGATTATATCTCGTGACAAGAATATTGTACGAAATGGAAATAAAAAAAATTGGAAATTTTTCCTTTGAAGAGGTCAAATATCTTGGAGCAACAGTAACAAATATAATTGACACTCGGGAGGAAATTAAACGCAGAATAAATAGGGTATGGGAAATGCCTGTTATTATTCATACAGTCTCCTGTCAAAAAAACTGAAAGTTAGAATTTATACAACAGTTATATTACCGGTTGTTCTGTATGGTTGTGAAACTTAGACTCTCTGAGAGAGGAACAGTGGTTAAGGGTGTTTGAGAATAAGGTGCTTAGGAATATATTTGGGACTAAGAGGGATGAAGTTACAGAAGAATGGAGAAAGTTACATAATGCATAACTGCACGCATTGTATTCTTCAGCTAACATAATTAGGAACATTAAATCCAGACGTTTGAGGTGGGCAGGGCATGTAGCACGTATGGGCGAATCCAGAAATGCATACAGAGTGTCATTTGGGAGTACCGGAGGGAAAAGGACCTTTTGGAGAGGCCGATACGTGGATGGTAGTATAATATATAATGGATTTGAGGGATGTGGGATATGATGGTACAGACTGGATTAATCTTGCTCAGGATAGGGACCGATGGTGGGCTTGTGAACCTACGGGTTCCTTAAAGGCCATAAATAAGTAAGTGCTTATCTGCTTGTCGTTTACCATATGAAACCAGTTGCGTAGCAATTTATGGACAGAGTCGTTGCGCTATAGGATGACACTGAGATAAGATGATTAGGGAAATTTTTTGGGATGCGAAACATAAAATGATAGAATTGAGATTTGATAATGACAGGATTTGATGTACACAACAAGAGTTATGCACATTTCTTAAGAAAACTGATCCAAATCAGCCATTTACTTATGGTCAACTGTGAGTAGAAAATTCTTGAAAAACTGTTTCCGTGCATAATATTTTACATTAAATCGAAATTAAAGTGTATTTTTTTCCTCGCTGTTTTTTTTTCTCTTATTCAATTTAAATTGCAATTATGCGTTACTTTTCAAAATCGTGTCAAGAATCGAGTCATACAGAGTTTGTGTGCACTCAACGTTGGATCTTTGACGGTTTGTCAGGCCACTTTGAGGTACGTGGCTATAAAGGAAAAAATTGAGTCGGCGTCTGGTGGAGTTCGTGGGTAGCTCAGTCTATAGAACGTTGGCGCGCTCAGCCGAAGGTCCCGGGTTCGATACCCGGCCCCAGAGCAATTTTTCCCTTTAAATTATTACAATCGGCTTCACAGGGAGCTATACCTGAAAGCCAGATTTGCTTAACTGCTAGGTTGTTTAGCGTCGATGGAATTCATGATCGCGAGACGATATTTGGCGAGATGATGCCACGGATTCGCCATAGGTTACCCGACATTCGCCTTACGGTTGGGGAAAGTTAAAAAAAAATACCCCAATCAGGTAATCAGCCCAAGCAAGAATCGAATCCACGTTCAAACGCAACTCTGAGCAGCAGGGAAACGCGCTACTGTCAGAGCTACGCCGGTGGCTATACCTGTCGTATACCTCAGGTCACTTTAATAATAGGTGATGATATTGCACCCAGCTTTATTTGTGCTGTATTTTGGCAATAATAATAATAATAATAATAATAATAATAATAATAATAATAATAATAATAATAATATTGAATTTCCAAGTTTATATAACCCTATTTTACCCGAAGGTACAGTATATTAGGGCTGTAATTAAATCATACATATTATAGCCCTGTACAAATAGTTACATAAAATATATACATAATTATGACATAAAATACACATATTACATTAAATGTGTATGACAATAAAAATCATATTTATATTATACAAATACAAAGATATAAGATAAAATAGATATAATATATAGAAATAGATACACAATACATGAAATGCAGTCATATTACATACAGTACTTTCCCAGGACATATCACATACAGACTTGTTACTAAAAATGGTAATAATAATAATAATAATATAATAATAATAATAATAATAATAATAATAATAATAATAATAATAATAAGTAAGCATTTCGTAGAAATAGCCTATACATATTACTTTTAAGGACGTATATGACATAAAAATGACATGAAATAGACATGACATACAAGTGCATGTTCAACTCCTAAGACATAGACATGATATTATATACAATGCACAGAAAAAAAAAACAGATAAAAAGGAAAATTACATAGAAACATATGATATGAAACAGTGATATAGCTATTATTATTGTGATTATTATCTTTCGCTCAATAAATAGTTCTGCCGATTGCCAAACTCTTCAAAATGATATTAATTCTATTGAACTTTGGTCTGACAATAATGGAATGAAAATTAATGAAACTCACGAAAAACTACTTCCATAAAATTTAATTATTCTCTTAATAACGTCTGTATTTTTAGGAAAAATTCTATTAAAGATCTTGGTGTATTACTCGATTCTAAATTATACTTTCACGATCATGTTCAATATATTTATAATCATTCAATAAGAATGCTTGGTTTAATAAGGTCTATAACTTATTCTTTTTCTACTCCAGAGTCTCTATTAATACTATACTTTATTTTGGTTCGATCTGATCTTAAATATGCATCTGTAGCCTGGAATTCCATTACTTCAACTCATTCGGTTAAATTGGAAAATATTCAAAGAAAATTTATTTCCTTATGTGCTTTTCAATTTATATCCAATTCCTCTGACTTTAACTATGAGATTACCTGTAAATATTTTAACTGTTGTAGCCTTTATTCTAGACGTCAAAATCTTGATTATCAATTTTTTTGCAAAGTGATCAAGAGTGATATTGATTGTTAGTCTATCATAAACAATATCAACCTTCGTATTCCTTCAAAAGGTTTAAGATTTCAAAAAAAAATTTTAAACAGAAATTCAAAATCACTTTCTCCAGTCTGTAGATGCATAAAATATGCCAATTTACATGGGCACAATTTAGATCCTTTTAAGGTATAGTTCCGTTTTGATTATTATTATTTACTGTTCTCGTTCTCAATTTTATTTATGTATGTTTTTGTTTATTTAAGATATTATTTATTTATTTTTGCACCTTTGTATCTTCTGTTTGTGTATTGTGCTGAACTATAATTGGCCTCTGGCTGTTGTTCAGCACAAATATAATAAATATTAATATTAATAAATAAATTAATAAAATTACTATTATTAGTAATAGTAGTAGTATTTCCTTTTATTGCAACCTGTTTTGCTCCGTTGCATGTTAGATTAATGATTAAAAAAAATAGAACCTGAAAATATATACAAACAAAATTAACACATTCATATACCCTTTCTAAATGCGTTAACTACAACTTGGCAGAAACACATAAACTAGCTATTTACAGTGAATTGTAAATATTAATAATAGCCTAATGTTTTCAGAAACACTTTCCAATGCGTTGGGTACTTCATCCTCTTTGACACAACATTTATAAAGTCATCAGCGTGAAAGCTTATATTCATGTTACCTCACCGATGGTAGTTGATACGGCGTCTTGCAACACGCTTCCTTCAGCCATAATTAGCAGGAATTACACATTCTTCGTCGCGCTGTTGGAAGCAACGGGGCGTGAGGTGTGAGAGAGAGTTTCTGTTTCTCTGCGATATGATCGGGTCATCCGCAGTGCTCGTGAGTGTAAAGCCCTTAGTATTCTCACGTGGACTTCACTCCCTGCTAAACTTTGCTCATCGAGGTGAGCGTCCTTCCAACTTCACCCTTCCCGACTTTCCCCCTGGCCAGCGCTCAACGATTTTCTAGACGTGCTGGGGTGAAAAATCTGTGGAAAATACGGCGTGGTGCGACGTCCAGATGCATAGGCTGGCGCTCCCATTGTGCGTACGAATGATTGTTAACTGGTAATTATTTTTAATTCTCTTTTGAAAGCACGAGCGCTTTTTTTTTTTTTTTTAGAGAGAGATAATGATGCATGAATATCCGGCTGTTAATCACCGCTAATAACTCTTGAACTAAGCCTATCTGATTTTCGTGGAATTGGTATGGACGTTATGCTATTGGAACTTTCCGATGGTGAATTTATACCACCCCAATATTCTGCCGAGCTAGGGACAGGCATGGAAAATATCACATCGACTTCGAGTTCATACCCTGTGTCCATATGCTGTGGGGATATTTCGCAATTAGAATGTATAGCATTGGAGTCATACAATGAAATACACCAATATACAGTCTGTAGGCCTACTAACGTGTTTGGAAAACACTTGCCGTCTGTGTGTCATATTACATATTATACAATAAGAATGTCTCAACATGGGCAGTCGTGGTGGTACACAGACTAAGGATGAAGCAGCTTGCTGTTGACCCGTGTTCGAATCCGGCGGCAGACGAAAGTGCCAATCTCCTGTCGCAACCGACTAATCTGCATGAACTGCAGTCCTTGTACGCCCTTCGTTCTCATTGCACTCCATTTGTCCTTGTATTCCCTTTGTTCTTCTTGTATTCACCTGATTCTCCTTTATTTCCATCCTCGTATTCACCTTGTTTTCCTTGTATTCACTTTGTTCTCCGTATACTCGTCATGTTCTTCTTGTATTCACCTTGTTCTCCGTGTATTTACCTTTTCTCATTGTATTCACCTTGTTCTCCTTGTATTCATCTTGTTTTCCTTGTACTAACCTTGTTCTCCTTGTATTCACCTTGTTCTCCGTGTATTTACCTTTTCTCATTTCATTCATCTTGTTATCCTTGTATTCGTCTTGTTCTCCTTGTATTCACCTTGTTCTCCTTGTATGCATCTTGTTATCCTTGTATTCGTCTTGTTCCCCTTGTATTCACATTGTTCTCCTTGTATTCATCTTGTTTTCCTTGTATTCACTTTGTTCTCCTTGTATTCATCATGTTTTCCTTGTATTCACCTTGTTCTCCTTGTATTCACCTTGTTCTCCTTGTATTCATCTTGTTTTCCTTGTATTCACGTTGTTCTCCTTGTATTCATAATGTTTTCCTTGTATTCACCTTGTTCTCCTTGTATTCACCTTGTTCTCCTTGTATTCATCTTGTTTTCCTTGTATTCACGTTGTTCTCCTTGTATTCATAATGTTTTCCTTGTATTCACCTTGTTCTCCTTGTATTCACCTTGTTCTCCTTGTATTCATCTTGTTTTCCTTGTATTCACGTTGTTCTCCTTGTATTCATCATGTTTTCCTTGTATTTACCTTGTTCTCCTTGTATTCATCTTGTTATCCTTGTATCCGTCTTGTTCTCCTTATATTCACATTGTTCTCCTTGTATTCATCTTGTTTTCCTTGTATTCACTTTGTTCTCCTTCTATTCATGTTTTCCTTATATTCACCTTGTTCTCCTTGTATTCATCTTGTTATCCTTGTATTCGTCTTGTTCTCCTTGTATTTACCTTTTCTCCTTGTATTCACCTTGTTCTCCTTGTATTCACCTTGTTCATCTTGTTTTCTTTGTATTCACTTTGTTCTCCTTTTATTCACCTTGTTCTCCTTGTATTCACCTTGTTCATCTTGTTTTCCTTGTATTCACTTTGTTCTCCTTGTATTCACCTTGTTCTTGTATTCACCTTGTTCATCTTGTTTTCCTTGCATTCACTTTGTTCTCCTTGTATTCACCTTTTCTCCTTGTATTCATTTTGTTTTCCTTGTATTCACCTTGTTCTCCTTGTATTCATCTTGTTTTCCTTGTACTAACCTTGTTCTCCTTGTATTCACATTGTTCTCCTTGTATTCACCTTGTTCTCCTTGTATTCACCTTGTTCTCCTTGTATTGATCTCGTTTTTCTTGCATTCACCTTGTTCTCCTTGTATTCACCTTGTTCTCCCTGTATTCACCGTGTTCTCCCTGTATTCACCTTGTTCTCCTTGTCCTTCTATTCAACTTTTTCCTTGTAATCTTGTTCTTCGTGTATTCCCTTGGTTCTCCTTGTATTGCCCTGGTTCTCCTTATGTTATCCTTGTTCTCTTTCTGTTATTTTCCAGCTCCTCCTCTTCCCCTTTTTCTACTTGTCCCCTCGTATTGTCGTTAATCTCATCGCAGTCTCCTTGTTTCCCTTCTATTCCTCTTTTCTCCTTCTATTCCCCTTATTCTTCCTTATTCCACTTGTTAGCCTTGTATTATCCATGTTCTTATTGTATTCCCATTATTCTCCTTGTATTTCCCTGGTTCTTATGTTACCCTTATTCTCCTTGTATGCACTTTGTTCTCCTAATATTCATTTTTTTCTTATATTCCCTTCATTGTCATTGTATTCCTCTTGTTTTCTTTGTATTGCCCTTGTTCTACTTGCATTTCCCTTGTTTTCTTTGTATTCCTCTTGTTTTTCTTATATTCCCCTTGTTCTTGTATTTCCCTTGTTCTCCTTGTATTCCCGTTCACCTTGTGTCCCCTTGTAGCGGCTAAAGGAGATAGCATTTCTAGGACATATGTGATGGTCAGTTCCAAAATTACTCCGCCCATCATATCTAATGAGGAGAAAACCGCAGCTCTACTTTAAAAATCAAATAATCTTACTTAACTTTCTTGTTACAGTTGCGCTCCATTTTACAATTTTCAGCTACTTCAGAAAACTTGAGAATCTTCGCGAGAAAGGTGAGAACGGGTTTAAACTCCAGTTCGGGCTCGAGAACCAGAGACCGCTGCAACAGAGGGCAAGGTCCCTAGATGTCGCTGTCGAATAGCTCTAGTCAGGTCCTCTCATCCCATTTCACCAATGTATAAGCATTGGAAAGACAAACAATCGAAAACCTTTATCGGAATGTCTTGAACAATTTGGGGCTGCACATCCAGGCATTTTCAAAACTTATTTTATGCTCGACCATGCCGAAATGTAGTAATTATACACCTGGTAGCAGCCCTTTAATGTACCTCATTAAAGTACACCTATTCATTAAAGTTCAGGTGTTCCACCAATCAAAAAATACCATTGTAGCAATATGAAAGCGCAAGTATCGATTATTCTATTCTATTTATTCTATTCATTCTATTCTATTCATTGAAATGTCACGAAGGCTGGAAATCCAATACTGTCGCAGAAGGTTATGTTGAAGAATCTCAAATACAATATTAAACTCAGTCGAAAAAAACAACATACAAATTAACATCAGTTCACCGTCATCTTCCAGCCTTTCACAAAGCACATTCCCGCAAATTCATTTCACCAATTGCACAATAAATCAATATCAAGGTCAATGTCATCTGTTTCTCGGACAAAATCAATACTTTCGCGTCTGCGCACATCTCACAATTTACGAGGTATTGCACAAGGTCAGTTCCGCTCCTCAGTCAGATAAGAATAACAAGAATACTTATGAATAATTTCAAGTTAGAAATATGGTCGAGCATAAAAAGTCGTATCAAACTTGACTATAATGGTAATTAAGACGCTCGTATGAAAATAATGAAACTCGCTTGCGCTCATTTCATAAACATACTCGCGTCTTAATTACTACCATCATAGGCTCGTTGCGTAATGTGCTATTATGAAATATATAAATCTTAACACAAATTCCTTCCACAACCCAATGTAAACAAACCAAATAGATGGCGCAAATATGGCGGCGTGCGACGACCTGATTTATCGACGACCTTGACAGAGGGATCTGTTCGAAAATCAGAAAACTTTGCCGAGAAAATGACTTCTAATTTATCCGAGCTCTGCCATTTTGTATTAGATTCCTATAAGCGCAGAACATCCCAACTTTCATTATCATCCAAAAGGAAACCATGACGAGGATTTTTCTCGTGAAATGAATGTTTTCTGGAAAGCAAAACGCATGTGCGGGGCTTGATAGTTGAAGGAGATATGGTGAAGGACTATTCAGAAAAGAGGCGGAAATGTGCTGCAGATCAACGGAAGCTGCCGAATCGGTCGATATTCTTACAATTGCCAGTGTTTGCACTCGCCCCACGTCTCCGTTTGTTCTTCTCTTCAGTTGCAGCAGCAATCTGGAGCGAATGCTGATCAACGTGGAGTGCGTGCAAACATCGCTGGTCGGCCTCACTCGACGAGCGCTAGTCACGTGTTCAACTCTCGGCTTCTCAAGTCGACAATCAACTTACATTTATGTTATGTACGAACACTTCCAGAGGTTGTCAAATCGAGTCTACATTCTGCAATTTATGCGGAAATTCTGTAATTATATCCAGCGTTGTAGTCCCAAACTTTACAGTGCCGGAGCTCTTTATGTTTTTTTAACTTTTGGGGAAGGGGAAGGTTTGGATGCAAAAAAAAAAAAAAGACAAAGAAATGCCATGAAGTTTTTCTTTCCTGTAGGTGAAGTTTATTGGATTTATTGAGTAATATTATACATACAAATTTTATATTATCATAATTTTGTCTAATCCAATGCACGGGTCTTCTGACTATTCGTGCTTTGTACCAGAAACAAGTCCTCCTTTGTAGGTCCCCCCCACCTATGTTTACATCCAACTACTCTATACAAGAACACACATATTACAATGGAAATGGCACAATAAAACACATTATATAGTATATCCTAACCTAAAAGACCTAAAAGTGTACAGTTGGGTGGATACTATTATCCCTTCCTCAGTTCGCGTCGCAGACTTCAACAGCTGCAGTTCTAATCTTTCTCGCCTTCAAGAGGAACAATCCAGTCCTTTGTTCCCATTCTCTATTCCCCATGAGGTCAAGACATGCAAGCGAACTCCTACTCTGACTTAGCGTCGAGGGTGGTAAATATTTTCTCCGTACATGTTCCAATTCAACACACAGTAATAAAATATGCATATAGGAATCCTTTTCTTTGCAAAGCGGACAAAGACGCTCCCCTTCTTCGTTGACAATTTTATTACCCTTCCATGCCCCCAATCTTAGCCACGCTAGACCTGCTCTACTGTCCTTGTTACAAGAATTTATGTATTCACACCTCCCCCAGTTAAGCATGAGCTCTGATTGTAGATGTAGTGAGGTCTTTTCCGAACATTGGAACTCAATCTCTTGCCTCTCGGTATCAATTAAACGCCTCTTCACATTACGCCATACATTCCTCCTGTTATTCTCTAGAGTGTAAGGAGAATGCAATATCTACTCCATTTAGCTTCTGAAGCTCAAGTAAACCGAAATGGTCACTGTAAGGGTGATCATTCTGCGCAATGTAATAAGCTGATCTAAATTTCGCTTTTGTTGCTTCACGGTGGGCTGCACTCGTTTATTCGCCAACATTTTTAATTGATTGCTTTTCAGACATATTAATAATTTTTGTGCTATATTATGAGCACTGGATTTCTTGTGTTCAATAATTTTTTTCGTAGTGACTTAAGCTGATCTGATCTGATCTGATCTGTTCGATCCGTAGTAATTTACTGAATATGAGCGCCATTCATTAGTTACAGAAATAGTCTTTTTTTAAATGCACCTAATGTAGTTACTTCATGACACACCAGCGAATAGGGATTATAAAGAATGGACACTTCGCGTCGGTATCTTTGATGTAGCCGCACTGATTTCAATGACCTTCAAGCCAGCTAAAGCGTCAGATTCTGCTTTCTCCCTAGAGTTGGCGCTGACATCACACCAGCTAGCAGTCGACACAGCGGAAATATAACACATACAATTAATACATCTAGGTACATTATGTACTCAAAATAAATTGGATCCATAAAATAATAAATCCTTCATTAACTGCAATGTCTAGACTCTAGAGTTCCTTTATAATGAGAGTTGAGACGTTGACCCCAACAACAATTAAAATATGTAATGATTTGATAGCGCTGAAAATGGAAAAACAAAACTCTTACGAGAAGTAAAACCATATATCTATATTATAATATTATACAAATATTAAACGAATTCGATACTTAATTTTGTAATGTAGTGTATTATTTTATAATATAATTTATGATATCTGAAATATAAAATATTATTATTACAAGTAGTTTGTCACTGAGAAATAAGGAAAAGCTGTTAACTTGAATTTAATTGAAGCAAAGCGTTACTGGATTATGCAATAAGGTAGGCGATGTTTGGATCCTGTGCCTTAACTCTATTCTCAATTATTATCTTAGCGTATGCTCGATTACACTACCTCTAGCGCTTGAAAGTGGAACTAGCCGCTGGCGCACAGAGAAACAAAACGCAGGAAAATTCGCTCAGTGTCCATTCTTTATAATCCCTATTCGCTGGACACACTTTACAGTCTAGCTTACATTGCTTACACTCAGTCAACGGATAAGCTTCTTTTTTCCTTGACCACACATTTTTTCCATTCCATACATTCGGCCACTCACTTTGCAGGTTGACTGTTTGGCTTTCACTATTTTGAACATTATGACTTTGAATATTCTTCGAAGTCATACTGAAACTGTATCTTTTATAACAGTATCTCTGGTTGAATTACTAGGTTCATCAAATAGAAGCAATGGGTTTGAGATATCAACAATATCAGGAGAGGAAGCTTTTGTGACTCCACTAGTAACAGCAATGACAAGAGAAAAGAAAGAAGTTGATGTTTTTTGTCTACGTTTATTTTGTTCCATATTTACTGAAGGTCAATAGATAAAAACAAAAGTTTCAAGCAGTTTTTTAGTCACGTTATAGGCAGTAAATTAACTGTTTAAAATTCACTCCGTAAAATAACTGGGAAGCAAACACAACGCATTTCGGTAAGTAACACCATAGACAATCTCCTGTATCGTACAAAGACGCGAAAACTAACGAAATACGATACGAAACGAAAGTGAATTAGGAATGTGATCATTTCGCGCAGGCGCACTAAAGTGTAGTTTGGTGGTTGTCCTGTCACTGATTCTTCCCCCATTTCTCACCACACATACCGTCTACGCTCCTAGTGGTCTCGCGAACTTGTTCCGATTTTCTAAAGGAAACGCAGAAAATATAATCACGAAATATTCTGACATTAACTTAGGTATCGTTAGCTGGAAAAGTATTGTGATGTCAAAACAGATTTTAAAATTTCAAATCATTGCCGGAGCTCCGCTCCACCTTCGAACACAGTGACGGAGCGTCGCTCCACTCCGCTCCACTACATCCCTGATTATATCCAGCTGAACTATTAGCAAAATATCGAGGAATTCTAGCGGAATTTGTTTTGTTTAAGTGAAGAGATGAAATATTATTCACTTACAGAATAAGTGTGAATCTGGGCCTTGCCATACTGTATAGTTGAGATTAGTCACTTCGTTATTGGGTAAATGGAATACATTTTTATTCCCTGTTGATATTCCTATTTAAATCAATGTAAAAATTTCTCATTTAATTCGTATTTCCGAAATTTGCATTTGTATAATTCGAAACCATGACTTCTTTGATTTGAAAATGGTGCCTAATCCCGTAATGGGCGTTTAAATTAGCGATAAAAAAGAGATTATTTTCACTACACTACTGTGACGTCACTACACATACTCCTGTATCACGCCACGGCCGACAGTGGCGGCATGTAATGGTGGGAGGATATGATGAGAATACGTAATGCAGTTTCAGGCTATTGCGTTTTAAATTATTTATTTCTGTAATCTTGTTCATAATGAGTAATAATACACAGCTATAAATAGAAGTAATAGTAATATTGATAATAATATAAGGCCGCCATCGGTCCCTATCCTGTGCAAGATTAATCCAGTCCCTACCATCATATCCCACCTCCCTCAAATCCATTATCTTCCCATCTATGTCTCGACCTCCCCAAAGGTCTTTTTCCCTCTGGTCTCCCAACTAACACTCTATGCATTTGTGGATTCGCCCATACGTGCTACATGCCCTGCCCATCTCAAACGTACAACTTGTAACATTCCAAGTACCAAATCTCAAAAACCTTATTCATTTGCTGTGGTCGTGCCAGTGAATCAGTCTCATTCCGAGGCTTATTTGAAGGTTGCGTAACAAGCTGTTTTTTACGGTGATGGGTTGTTAGCCCTTCGCCCAACCCCCAAGCTCGAGGACCACCCCTCATCGGCTGTCCGCGACTGCTTATTCAATATATTCACAGCTACCCTCCATATCTGGAGGCCGTCTCCTCGATCCGCAACCTGAGGACGCACCATGCCGTGGTGATAGGGACCCACAATAATAATAATAATATAATAATAATAATAATAATAATAATAATAATAATACTTATTTACAATTGGCTTTTAAGGAACCTGCAGGCTCATTGCCGACCTAACATAAGCCCGCCATCGCATCGGTCCCTATCCTGTGCAAGATTAATCCAGTCTCTATCATCATATCCCACCTCCCTGAAATTCACTTTAATATTATCCTCCCATCTACGTCTCGGCCTCCCCAAAGATCTTTTTCCCTCCGGTCTCGTAACTAACACTCTATATGCATATCTAGATTCGCCCATACGTGCTACATGCCCTGCCCATCTCAAACGTCTGGATTGTAATGTTCCTAATTATGTCAGGTGAAGAAAACAATGCGTGCAGTTCTGCATTGTGTAACTTTCTCTATTCTCCTGTACCTTCATCCCTGTTAGCCCCAAATATTTTCCTAAGAACCTTATTCTAAAACACCCTTAATCTCTGTTCCTCTCTCAAAGTGAGAGTCCAAGTTTCACATTAATAATAATAATAATAATAATAATAATAATAATAATACTAATAATAATAATACTAATAATAATAATAATAATATCCTTGAAGGGGGGAAGGAATTGGCCACCCTATCCTACTATCTCCTGGCTTAATTGCCTCAAGAGTGATGCCCTATTAGTGTCAAGAGGTTCATACCTCCCCCTGAAATCAATTATATTACGGTTTATTCTGTATAAGGAATATTTTACACAAGACTGTTTTTCATGGACTAGTTACTTATATGTGATAAAAACGTTTTCATTGACTAGTTACTCATGTGTTAAAAGAAAATATTAGTATCTTGATTAATACAAAATAAATCACTAATACAAAGGCATTTCAACATTGTTTTTCATTCCATAGAAGAAGGGCAATTTTTAATGTCAAATTTACATGATTATTAATTTAATTTTTTATGCATCAAGTCCTTCGACATGTAAAAATGTTTATAAAAATATTTGGCCAAACATAAATTTAATAATTGAAATGGATAAACCTTAAACATAAATTTATAGTTTTAATAATTTAAAATGCAATTTACTGTAAAATTCTCATTTTTCTATCTACCTTCCTCAATTGTTGTAAGAAAAATTTGTGACGTAACATATGACCAAAAGATGTTTTTCTGTTGTCAGTTTTAAAATTAGTCCTCTATCTTCCTTGTTTCAAGTACTTATTGGTTTGCTTTCTAATCTGCCCATCTAATTCTTACCATTCTCCAAAGCCATATTTCCACCGCATTCAATGTCTTCTTGATAGAAAGTGATTTGACAGCTTTCAGCAAAGAGAATAGGACTGTACAAGCGAGCAGTTTGCTGCAGCAAGAGCATTGTATTCGGAGTCGTCATGTTGCGTTGGCAGGAAATGCGAGGTTGCGTTCCCAACAATTTGGAAAGCACAATCGCACCGTGACTGCTTGTATGTGACAGTGCGTGCGGTGCGTGCCGACCTACTTTCCTCTCATTCCATGCGTGGCGGTACATTGATTTGCATTTAAAAGTTGAGGAACGGGAGGGCAGCATTTGCTGTGTAATGAGAGACGGTGATGCCTACTAATGGCTTTGTTGAAAGTATATAACCCACTAATTACTGCAGCCTTCGTTATAGTCACATGCGGCAGGGGTGCACAGTCCTCTGCGGTTTCTTCCTTTAATGAATGTCTCACCGATGTCGAGAAGTAGCATTCAAGCTACCAAGCCATTCCTACACTTCAAATTAATGTTGTCATGTGTTCCTTGTTTCATTCCTTCTTATGTCTCTTCCATTATTGTTTCACCTATCAGTCCGTCTCTTTCATTAATTGTTTCACCTATCAGTCCATCTTTTTCATTAATTGTTTCACCTATTAGTCCATTTCTTTCATTAATTGTTTCACCTATCAGTCCATCTCTTTCATTAATTGTTTCACCTATCAGTCCGTCTCTTCCATTATTGTTTCACCTATCAGTCCGTCTCTTTCATTAATTGTTTCACCTATCAGTCCATCTCATATAGTAATTGTTTCATCTACCAGTCCATCTCTTATATTAATTGTTTCACCTGTCAGTCCATCTCTTATATTAATTGTTTCACATATCAGTCCATCTCTTTCATTAATTGTTTCATCTATCAGTCCATCTCTCATATTAATTGTTTCATCTATCAGTCCATCTCTTATATTAATTGTTTCACTTATCAGTACATCTCTTATACTAATTGTTTCACATATCAGTCCATCTCTCTTTCATTAATTGTTTCACCTATCAATCTATCTCTTCCATGAATTGTTCCACCTATCAGTCCACCTCTTCCATTAATTGTTTCGCCTATCAGTCCATCTCTTCCATTAATTGCTTCACCTATCAGTCCACCTCTTCCATTAATTGTTTCGCCTATCAGTCCATCTCTTCCATTAATTGCTTCACCTATCAGTCCACCTCTTCCATTAATTGTTTCACCTATCAATCCATCTCTTTCATTAATTGTTTCATCTATCAGTCCATCTCTTATATTAATTGTTTCACCTATCAGTCCATCTCTTTCATTAATTGTTTCGCCTATCAGTCCATCTCTTTCATTAATTGTTTCACCTATCAGTCCATCTCTTCCATTAATTGTTTCGCCTATCAGTCCATCTCTTTCATTAATTGTTTCACCTATCAGTCCAATTATCCATTTAGCTATCACGTTCGTTCATCCATCGATTCGTTAATCCATCGGTTAATTCTTTTTTCTATCCATCCACCAACACTACTCTCCCATTAATAAATGCATTCATTCAACAACTCATCCATCATTTCTTTGAGCGATCTATCCAACAGTCCTAGGCCCGGTTTCTTCAACCTTTGTTAAAATGCACCTAACATAGCGTTAATTAACTGTAAGTTAAAAGCATGAATTGCTGTTAAAAATATTGCGTTTCTTCAACTTTACATTTCACATTTTAACATTCTGTTTGTTAACTCTCTGTTAGGACCAGAGAGTCTAGAGTTTAACCATAACCTATAACCAAGTATAGGCTCACGTCTGTTTTCTGAACTCTGACAATTGTGATTCTCGCTTGTTTTCGTTGTTTGATTCAGAGAGGATAGAAGTTTTTCTATTCTCTCAGGTTTGATTTCTGCTTCTTTCTCGTCTGTATCACATTAGCGTGGAGCGGCGTATTGGTATTGCTGTTATGAAATGGAAAACACTGGAACAAAAAGAAATCGTGGGACTAATTTCTCTTCGTTCGAAAGAAACCTTCTGCTGGAAATTATTTCGCAGTATAAACCAATTAGTGAGAATAAACAAACAAACGGATCTAATTTGAAAGCGAGAAGTGAGGCTTGGCAGAAAATAGCCTACACCTCTGTATGAACTTCTGATCTGTCAAATCACAGAATTATTCCCCTTTGTTTATTTATTCATGGATATCATTTTATAAATAATCCAGATAGGATAGAAGTTCAGCATCTAACACACCAGCCATATTGGATACTTCTATGCTAACAGGGAGTTAAATGATTTAACTGCATGAAATTAGGCAGTTAAATTAACATAGGTTTTAAGAGCCTGTTACTACTAACAGTAGTTGAAGAAATGCTTCAACTGTTAAGTTTACAGTTAAAATGGAATAACACACTGTTATAATTTAACAAAGGTTGAAGAAACCGGGCCGTAATCTTCCATAAATTTATTCTTCACTTCATCCGTCCACCGACTCCTCTATTCAGCCACCTGTCTACACTTCGTTATACCCCTTTATGTATCCGTGCAGTCCCTTCTATTTTTCCGCTGATTTATTCACCCATCAATCCTATTTAAATCTATCAATCCGTTTTAATTCTAAACACAGCTATCGGCTACATCCAAGAATATACAGGGTGATCCGTTTGAGTATGATAAAAAAACACAGTTAAAAATTTACTACTGAACTTTATTTGTTGAAACTTTGTGCATACAACACTGAAAGATGGCAGATTCCTCAGAGCTCAACATGACCCCCATTCCGCACCCTGCACAACTCATAACGGTGATGCAATTCAGCTCATTTCCGTTGTAACATAAGAGGCGTGATTTGTTGAAAAGTTTGAGTAATTTTTACTCTCAGATCATCAATGTTTCTGGGTTTCTGTGAATAGACAATGTCTTTAATAAAACCCTACACGAAGAAGTCAGGACGGGTTAGATCTAGGGAGTTTAGGGACCAAGTCAAGAGATAGCTGCTTCTCGTACTGGGTTTCGCCTGCGACCTCCTGCATGTTTTTTTAACACAGAACCTGTTTCTACAATTGTTCGATACCACAACATTATGGAATCGTATTTAGGTACATTACGCACACCACACTCACGTCGAAATTCCCTTTGAACTCTTTTAACCCTCTCAAATTAGCATACCAAAGAATACATTGTGCCCGCTGTTGATTTGTAGTAGCCATTTTAATCATCCACGATTTTCATTTGTCCTTTCAGATTATGCATTGTTGATTGTCATATATGGAAACTCCCATCTTTTAATCATAATAGGTATAACCAGAAAAAAATTTTTCTTACTATCATAATAGCTTTATAATAATAAATTAATATTATCCACACCCAAACTTATCAGACTGGGCCAACTCAAAACCATGCAAGAAAGTTCAGATGAGGAGATTAAGAGAAGAACAAGAATGGTGTGGAATAAATTCTGGTCTCTAAAATTCATTCTCCTTGATAAATTCTTCCATTAATTGCTTTACCTATCAGATCATCTCTTCCATTAATTGTTTCACCTATCAGATCATCTCTTCCATTAATTGTTTCACCTATCAGATCATCTCATCCATTAATTGTTTCACCTATCAGATCATCTCTTCCATTAATTGTTTCACCTATCAGATCATCTCTTCCATTAATTGTTTTACCTATCAGATCATCTCTTCCATTAATTGTTTCACCTATCAGATCATCTCTTCCCTTAATTGTTTCACCTATCAGATCATCTCTTCCATTAATTGTTTCACCTATCAGATCATCTCTTCCATTAATTGTTTCACCTATCAGATCATCTCTTCCATTAATTGTTTCACCTATCAGATCATCTCTTCCATTAATTGTTTTACCTATCAGATTATCTCTTCCATTAATTGTTTCACCTATCAGATCATCTCTTCCATTAATTGTTTCACCTATCAGATCATCTCTTCCATTAATTGTTTCACCTATTAGATCATCTCTTCCATTAATTGTTTCACCTATCAGATCATCTCTTCCATTAATTGTTTCACCTATCGCTCCATCTCACTCTTGCATTAATTATTTCTCCTGTCAGTCCATCCATTCTATTCTCCCATCAATTTCTTCAACCATATATCCATTTATTTTTCCAGGATCGCTTTCATAAATCTCATCCTTCCATTAATTCATTCATAGACTAATTTACTGTGTTACTCATCCGTACATCCATTAAGTGATAAACTGTGCACAAAGGAAGAAACGTAAGTACGATTATCCGCACCCATCGTAGTGGTATTATACACGAGATCTGAAATGCTTGTTTAAATAAAATATAGTGCTGGTGCGACAGTTGCCTCCGAGCACCATTTTCAAGAGCAATGGAACTGGATTGCACGGCAGTCCGCTACATTTTACACATTCAAATATGCATTTATTTGTGCGGGCGTCGCTTCTTGGATCGTATTCAAGTATTTCCAGAATTCATACGCTTGCCATCAGCAGCGGGCGGCAAGATGTAGCCATTTCCTATTTGTTATTTAATATGAAAGTTTAAACGCGTCTGAATGTTCCTCTTTCCTTAAAAACTCTCACAGTATGTATAATGTTATGAGAAGTGACGTATCCGCGTTCAAACCCAGCCAAGGGCTATTTTAGGCAAGAAGACCATGTCGTAAATTAACCTTGACCCTGATGTAGGGCTCTAGACATTTCTCGGCTACGTACAATTTCGACGCTGAATAATCTACAACATACAAAAACATAGTGCTTTCGTTCTTACGTCTCTCATGATGTCATTCTTTCACACTCACCAAGAGATAACGCAAAGCGTAACGGAGAGGTAGGCCATTTTACACTTTAATATTACCACAAAACACTCTAACATAGTAGGAATAAAACAATGCTATATTACATTCTCTAGAGTAAACCGTGCTTCACAGGAGCAGGGGCCTGTTTTACAATGTTTGCAATTCTTGTAAATTGTACATTTTGCAAACTTTCTCTTTATTTTGGTGCATAATAAATATTTTGACATATTTTATACGTATTTTGAAGGGTATTGCATATTTTGAAGAAATGTACAATTCTTTTCACAATTTTCTTTCGACTTAACTCACAAGTTATACGTTTTAAAATTATTTATAGAGCTTGTTCCTTCGTCTCTAATGCATAAAAATAATTTAATAATTCAAAATAATAACATATTGTGTCAAGAAATGGACATCCCTTTGCCATGCTAACATTTTGTGTATCCCTTGAGAAGTAGCGATAAAGTAGGAACAAATACCAATGCGCAGAATGAATCATTGTACTGCTACCGCGGTAAAGGAAAGAGTGAAAATTATCCTGTAGTTCTTTCAGAGCAACTGATTGGCGCTAGTTGCATCCAAGTTAAAAGATTGGATTTCAATTGACAATACCTTTACTAGTGACGGCAAAATCGTGCTGTGCAAAGTGTGTGAAGGAACGCATTTGGAAACTGAACTTCATGTCACAAATAAAAGAAACGTTCTCCGTCGAAAAAGAAGTTTTTCTTACACAAGTATGCTGGAACCTTTTTCGTTTCCTGCCAGTGAATTTAATACAAAGATTTGTGCATAATAATGGTTGCTGCAAACATACCGTGGTATAAACTTTGAGTGCCAAGGTTTCGAGTATTTCTACGCAAATACTGAAACTTCAGTATTCCAGATGAATCAACACTGCGGAAAAATTATTTGAACTTCTGCTATCCTGACACAATGGAAACGATTAACTTGGAAATTCCTACGTAGGGGTTGCCGTTGATGAGACAATCACTGATCTCAGAAAATATGGAAAAATATTTAATTATTAATTGCGCCTTCAAACAATAATTAACTGAGGTTGAATCACAAATGCACCTGCAATTTTTGTCATTGTGCAAAAATACATCTAATAAAGCTTAGATTTTAAGTTGCATATTTTTATTTATTACATATTTATCTACATATTTTGCCATTTTTAGCTACAATTTTTTCATATTACATAAAATCCGGGCTCTAATTATTTTTTTTTTAAATTTAGTTCGTTATTTAACGACGCTGTATCAACTACTAGGTTATTTAGCGTCGATGAGATTGGTGATAGCGAGATGGTATTTGGCGAGATGAGGCCGAGGATTCGCCATAGATTACCTTGCATTCACATTACGGTTGGGGAAAACCTCGGATAAAACCTAACCAGGTAATCAGCCCAAGCGGGGATTGAACCCGCGCCCGAACGCAACTTCAGACCGGCAAGCAAGCACCTTAACCGACTGAGCCACGCCGGTGGCTTTCTAATTATTATGGTGTGGTAAAATTAAGATGTCAAATGTAGTAGCGTTGTGTTTGTGTAATCTTAATAAGGGCGGTGATATGAGAAGCTTGTAGTTACGTAAACAACAGAGCTGGTACAGCAACACCGCGGGATATGAAACTCGCTTATTAACACATACTTCTGCGAGCTAGGACGAGGCTCACTATTGTAATTCACAATGAAGCTAGCGTAATTGCATTTCCACGACATATCTACAAATCTTTTCGTAGGAAATCTTATTTTTGCTCGCGTCTTGCTTCATGTGCACTCCCACGACCTCAACTTACAAATTAGTAAATAAATTTACAGCTCACATGTTCACGCCTTCTCTTCGCCTGTTGGAGTGTACTTGATCTGTAAGAGTGAAAATAAGAAATACTTAGAAAGATAGAGACACGTACGTATGTGAAATATCGAGAAATTAATGTCCGTGATCAAATTTTATTAATTCTAAGTAGGGAGGTTATAATGAATGGCGCTATATGAAATTATCTCTCACACACAGATCAGACACATACTGTTATTCAGTTGACTCCAGAATTTGAAATAAATCTCTCCCCGAACTCATCAAATCCTTTTAACTATGTTAAAGTAGCTTATAATATTTACAATATAAATGTTGCAGATGTGAACTCTGACAACGATAGAGTCTTCTGGGAGGAATTTATCAATGTGTACAAAAATTTTCGATGTTTGTGGAATCTGAAATCAAAACCATACACGGACGGAAATATAAAAAAAAAATGCAGGGATGGAGGAATTGATTAAAAAGTGCAAAGAAATAAATACTTCAGAAAATAAATATTTCGTGACAAAAAAATCACACCTTCAGGCGCGGTTTTCGAAAGGAATAAAAAAAAATCAAATGAAGGACTACCAAACAACAAGGTCGTCACCAAACAGCATTTATGTATGTAAAACCTCGTGTTTATACAAAGGTGTATATAATGCTCCATTTTGCAAAATCTTTTGTTTATACAAAGGAGTATATGAGGGGCTCACAATCAGAGTGGACCAAGTCCACCAGTGGTCAGTTTGTGGATTAATACAATCTCGGATAAAGAAAACTTAGATTTATTCATTGTCATAACGAACAAAGTCCATAACTCATTTGTTACTCCATAGAGGACAGCATTTCCTATGAAAGGTGAAGGTTGCTAAGCATGAGCCAGGAACTTTAAGATTCAATTTCTCAAAATTATTCCAGAAGGATTTGGTCCACTCTGGTTGTGAACCCCTCATATAATGCACAATTTGCAAAACCTTGTGTTTATACAAAGGTGTATATAGTGCTCTATTTAGCAAAACCTGTGTTTATACAAAGGATTATTTAATACTCTACTTTACAAAACCTTGTGTTTGTACAAGGGTGTATATACTTAATGCTTTATTATACAAAACCTTGTGTTTATACAAGGGTGTATATACTTAATGCTTTATTATACAAAACCTTGTGTTTATACAAGGGTGTATATACTTAATGCTTTATTATACAAAACCTTGTGTTTATACAAGGGTGTATATACTTAATGCTTTATTATACAAAACCTTGTGTTTATACAAGGGTGTATATACTTAATGCTTTATTATACAAAACCTTGTGTTTGTACAAAGGTATAATTTTATAGTGCTCTATTTTGCAAAACCTTGTATTTATACAAAAGAGTATATAATTTTATATTTTTCTAAGTACAGCACGTCTTCTTTGTTCATAAGGGCGAGAAACAATCATTTTGATGAAAGAGTAATGGAACGGAGAAAAATTCTCTCCGGCGCCGGGATTTGAACCCGGGTTTTCAGCTCTACGTGCTGATGCTTTATCCACTAAGCCACACCGCATACCACCCCAGCGTCGGACAGAATCGTCTCAGTTTTAAGTTCCAACTCTTGGGTTCCCTCTATATATATATAACAATCATTTTGGTTTGAACATTTTTCTGATCTTCACAAATGCTATCTACACACAATGCAACAACAATATTACTGTACCAATAGACATGCACAGGTATTGCTTGGGAATAAAATTACTTTTAACTGAAACAGAGGCAACCAGAGATTTAAATTCATTTGTTTCGTCGTCACGTTTCTAAGGACATTGATATTATTAAAAGAAGTGACTGTTGCATAATTCTACAACATGATAGCCGTACAAACAGAATAAAGAAACTGTTGGCCGTCTATGACATAATGCCAGTAAATAGAATTTTTGATGTCCCGTATAGAGTTCAGTAATCTCTTATTTAGCCTGTATGTTGAGCAAGTTTCAATACTCTGCGGCGCTCGAAAAAATAAAAATTTCGCAGTATATAAATGGCTACAACCTTGAACTTCAATCCCATGCAGATTTTACAAGCTGTTTGCTGACACTTTTTTTTCATCACATTTCGTCAGGTTCGAAGTGTAAATTTGTGTTCGCAAGCTGCAGAACGCAAAAGATTTATATTGCGGAGTTGCCGTTTCTTAACAATGTTTCTCATGGCAATAGAAATAATACATTTTCCGAAACTTAGAAATGGTAACTGTGAGAGTTTGGCTATCAAATGACGTACATCATGTTAATTCCTCATTGATAATTGAGGCGGTAGCCGGAAAATGGGCCCATAGGTCTATAAGCCCTTTTTCGGGAGAATGTTTAATACGACTCTCCGTTTTAAAATCTTCTTACTTACGTAGTTTCGTTTTAATATCTTGTATCAGGATAGTTAATTGAATGAACCCGTGCACCCTTGCATATTTGTGGAACTCAATAAACATCAGTGAAGATGATCCTCAAAGTGAATGTGAGTCCATCAAGGATATGCACTGAAGTGTAAACTGCAATATAAAGATATATACTTTGAAATGAGTGTGAATCCATTCTAGATTAATACTAAATAACCTGTAATCTATACCTAACAGATATTCTTTGTTTTAACGTATTCGGTACAATTTATAACGTAACTATGAGTTGTATGTTACTAAAATGATTTTGAACTTGTAAACCTCTGTAATGTGCGCTGTTCAATCTGATGTTTAATTTCTGCTAAAATATAATCATATTGAAAGTATTTTGATAAAATAATTTTTTCTGGAAAAAGGGCCTATAAAGGCTTGCAGGTCATAATGTCCATCGTAGAATGTTCATTACATTAATGTCCAATCGATATTCGTTCCAGTGACAAAAATGTCCACTCTAAAAATATGTCCAGTTTTCTTATGCCAGAATGTCCACGCAATAATGTCCATCTGTTGAACCAATTCGATATTAATATAAATTATTAGAAAATTGATTTATTTTAAAAGCAGTCGCGGCACAAATTTATTAATGGAAATGGTTACTAAATGTGTGCAAGTCAGTGAGGATCACAGAATTTACACGATTTGATGATATTATGGTACATTATGCAACGAGCCTATAATGGTAGTAATTAAGACGCAAGTATGTTTGTTTATGAAACGAGCGCAAGCGAGTTTCATAATTTTCATACGAGCGTCTTAATTACCATTATAGGCAAGTTTCATACGACTTTTTATGCTCGACCATATTTCTAACTTGAAATTATTCAAAATTAGGTCTTGTTATGGTCATGTGCGAACTGACCTGAATTGTGAGATGTGCGCAGACGCGAAAGTATTAATTTTTTCCGAGGCCAAATGTCATTGACCTTGATAGAGAATAAGAGGAACATTAGTCTGATATAACCTGGAAATTGATTTAGAATTGAAAAACGAGATGACAAATTGAATTTATTTGAATATTTTTTTATTTTTATTGGGTTATTTTACGACGCTTTATCAACATCTTGGTTATTTAGCGTCTGAATGAAATGAAGGTGATAATGCCGGTGAAATGAGTCCGGCGTCCAGCACCGAAAGTTACCCAGCATTTGCTCATATTGGGTTGAGGTAAAACCCCGTAAAAAAACCTAAACCAGGTAACTTGCCCCGACCGGGATTCGAACCCGGGCCACCTGGTTTCGCGGCCAGACGCGCTGACCGTTACTCCACAGGTGTGGACTTTATTTGAATATTGTTTACGATTAACGCTAATTATTATAGTAACGGAACATAACCTTCTCGGACAGTATTGGATTTCCAGCCTCCGTGACTTTTCGCTAATTGTCTTTCGATTGCATATCCGAGAATAATCGATACTTGCGGTTTTATAACGGTACAAAGGTGACTTGTCATTGGCTGAACACCTGAACTATAATGAATAGGTGTACTTTAATGAGGTGCATTAAAGGGCTATTACCAGGTGTATAATTACTACATTTCGGCATGGTCGAGCATAAAGAAAATTATATCATTCCCGCTCAAGAGGAACCATAATGTTTAAATTTAGGTGGTGTGATATTGCTCTGAGGTAAAGCTTCACATTCCGTCGGTCCTTATATTGCTGATAAGATCGTACTATTTGTAGCACCCTTCGTTGATTTGTTTCGAATTTCTTGTTTATTGGGCATGTGACATTCGCATCACCAGGCTGTATTTGCAGTATCTGAAGTTCTGTTTCATTTTGTTCTTGTCTCACGTGGTCGAGAAATCTCCAAATACTAATATGTTGGCAGATACTATCCTTTGGAACCTCGATGTTCTTAGCCCGATAGTGGCCATGGAAAATTGATTCATAAACATTCCATTCCTCTGGTGGAAGTCTAGGAACAACAGTTCTTCATCCTCCTTGCACACGTCTACCCTTTACTTAAGCATGTTTCATATCATCCGCAAGCTCGAGAAAATTCTCATGGATGTCATCATGCGGGATGTCAAATGTGGCTTGTATGTCTGGAAGAGTAATGAACGACATGGCTAATAGTTCCTGCATTTGCTGTCTGCATGTTATTTTGTGCGAGATCGTGCGTATTTGCTTGTTTTGCGCACAGAACCAATACGCTGTAAGTGTGAAATACCACATGCAGTATTCCCAACGTAACACACATAACAATTTCCCTCTTCTTACCGCTTAAGCGCGACATTCATTTTACTGCTTTAGGCTTTTAACATATTATTTTTAGAGACGTTTAGCTTAGTAATAATTATAAATTGGAAACTTACCACTGCAATTTCACCTAAATTGCAATGTTAATTATTGTTTTTAAATATTTGCAAAAATTAAGTAAAGTCTACTACTCCACGAAACTTATTGCATTTCTGATACAAGTAACATTAAGGAAGCCGTGAAAAAATCAACTAGATTCCAGTTGCCGATGTTATTACTGCAATATGTTATATAAATAATATTGTTAAAATATTAAAATGAAAAATAAATCATTACATAACCTTACCGCTTGTTTTAAGTTCGCATTTATAGACTGGGGGGAAAAAAAGACAGACGTATATCACGGCCTGCTGGAGTATAGTAAACACGGAAAACATTTTATAGCAGCAATGTTGAAGAAAGATATTTTGGTGTTCTCAACTACGTTTCGCTTTTTCAATCTTTTCCTCGACCATGAAAACGTCAACATACCGCTCTTGTAACGTATATTACTATTGTCTACTGTTGCAGTAGTTTCCTTGGTCACGTATCATACTGGAATTGCATTACTATGTGGCCATTTTGACCATGTGGACATTTTGATATGGACTAGTTGCCTTGTGGACGTTTCCGGCGGTGGACTTTTTTGGGTTGGACGATATAGTGCAAGACAATATGGTGTGGACATTTTTCTGCATTGGACATTTTTTATTGTTAACTATCTTTTATAAGAACAAGAAAAATTTCAACGCATATTAGCATAATTATAATATGAGAAGAAACATATTTCATTTTACAGAATCCAAAAATTCAGCGGCTGCTGGTACGAAACATGACTTCAACTATGGCTTAAAACTGTACAACAAATTAATTTCTCAGTACCCTGTTGTAACTAATATAAGTATGATTAAATTTAAACTGAAAATTAAAGAAATTATTAAGGGAACGTAACATGGGTTTAGATAATTAATTGGTAAATATTAGTCTTATATTGTTATACTTCTGAATATTGGTTATAAACATTTTCAATTGTGATTGTTCTTTATCATATAGGCTTTTTTTTGTAATCTGTATTATTATATTGCATATATTAATTTGTTTATTTTGTCTTCTTCTTCTTTCTGCTTATCTACAGGTCAGTTTACTGCCGATCACGAGCGTTTGCTCATACGGGGGTGAATTCCTTAATTTATATTTCTGTTTTATGTAGCCTGTATAATAGTTTCTTAACGTATCAAGTTATGTGATAATAGTACATTATGCAACGAGCCTATAAGACGCGAGTATGTTTATGAAACTCTCTTGCGCTCGTTTCATAATTTTCATACGAGCGTCTTAATTACCATTATAGGCAAGTTTCATACGACTTTTTATGCTCGACCATATTTCTAACTTGAAATTATTCATAAGTATTCATGTTATTCTTATCTGACTGGGAAGCGGAACTGACCTTGTGCAATATCTCGTAAATTGTGAGATGTGCGCAGACGCGAAAGTATTGATTTTTCCGAGAAGGAAATGTCATTGACCTTGATATAATCTAGAGAGTAAAATAAACATTAATCTTGATATAACCTTGAAATTGAATTTATTTGAATATTATTTACAATTAACGCTAATTATTATAATAACAGAACATAACCTTCTACGACAGTATTGGATATCCAGCCTCCGTGACGTTTCGCTAGTTGTCTTTCGATTGCATATCCGAGAATAATAGATACTTGGGCTTTCATATTGATACAATGGTGTTTTATGATTGGTGGAACACCTGAACTTTAATGAATAGGCGTACTTTAATGAGGTCCGTTAAAGGGCTGCTACATTTCGGCATGGTCGAGCATAAAAATTGATTCAAATCGCAATTACATAAAAATAAATCTTTCAATCATTGTTTTCTTGAAACATGACTTTTGATTATGCACCCTTTTTCGGCTACCGCTTCAGTTAACAGTAATCGTATGAACAATGAACATCTTACCATCATTTCGAAACACGATATATAAATAAAATAATAGCTTGATAAGTTGAACTTTACTTTTTGTTTGGAAAAACAAGATTTTAAACTAATAAGAAAGCGGAAAGCTAATTTTGTTCACAGGAAGCGGCAGATCCTGCAACAATAGCGCTACGCTGTTATCAGCGTGTGTTACTTGTATCAGTAGTAGGCTATATAGCTTGGTCGCTGAACATGCAGTTCGCTGCCTTGAAGATAAACAGCACATTGGTGCTTGTGTCATATGTTTACCTCTGTCCCATACAGCGCAGCGCCAGGAATGGTATGCGGTGCGTGTTTATTTGAGCCTTCAGCACTCCATTACTCAGTTACAAAGTGTTTAGGGAGAACTTGTTTACTACGGCTCCCTGAATGCGGAACGGTCTTATATATTGCCTATATTTCAGACACAGCATGTATATGTGATTGCTCTAACTTAAATATACAATGTTCACATATTTGCTTACACTGGTACTGTTGAGACTTCGAATTAAACTAGCAGTACTAAAGTGTCTTTATTTAAATTCCTTTCTTTGATTCACGATTCCGATAAATTCAGTGCAAAAAGATAACAACGATTCTTGTTTTAGACGCATTCGTGAATTTAGCACCCCTCCGTGTCTGCGTGAAGCAAGTGTGCTCACATTGAGCGAATACTCGTATTATCAATAGGGACCGGATTTTTATGTAATATCAAGGTGTGAAATATGTACATATTTATGTAAGAACATAAGCTGATAAGTGCCTCAACAGATTATACAAAATATTTACTATATATATATATATATATATATATATATATAACAATCATCATAGCAATTCGAAGCAACAATAAACTTTCACAGTGCCGACCCATTTATAGTGGAGTACGACAAGGCTGTGGCCTTTCACCACTTCTATTTATTGTACTGTATATATAAATAGAATCATTCAAGATTGGCGACAGACACGCCATGGATTTATTCCAATTAATCGAAATTTGCAGCTTGAAAATAGGTATTAATTGACTTAATAAAATTATATTTCACTAATGTTACCTTCACCAAAAATTTTTTTTTTATTTTATTGGGTTATTTTACGACGCTTTATCAACATCTATGTTATTTAGTGTCTGAATGAAATGAAGGTGATAATGCCGGTGAAATGAGTCCGGGGTCCAGCACCGAAAGTTACCCAGCATTTGCTCGTATTGGGTTGAGGGAAAACCCCGGAAAAAACCTCAACCAGGTAACTTGCCCCGACCGGGATTCGAACCCGGGCCACCTGGTTTCGCAGCCAGACGTGCTGACCGTTACTCCACAGGTGTGGAGTTCACCAAAAAAAGTCGACCTGGTTGGCGAGTTGGTATAGTGCTGGCCTTCTATGCCCTAGGTTGCGGGGTCGATCCCGGGTCAGGTCGATGACATTTAAGTGTGCTTAAATGCGATAGGCTCATTTCAGTAGATTTACTGGTATGTAAAATAACTCCTGCGGAACAAAATTCCGGGACATCCGGCGACGCTGATATAACCTCTGCAGTTGCGAGCGTCGTTAAATAAAACATAACATTTTTCACCAAAACGTTTGAACGGAGCCTCCATTTTCAGTCAACTATCTACGCGGGAAACAAATGACGATCGCAAAGCATGTTTTATAGTACCGTAAATAATTTGCAGTTTAAAATGTTGGCATACAAAAAAACAAGTGCTAGGGAAATGATAAAACAAATGTTGGGGAAATGATAAAATTGTAGGATAAACAACCATGATTGGTTGAAAGACGTCCTTCCGTACCGTTTTATTGGTCAAAAGTAGTATGACGTAGTAAAAGTGTAGTAGTCACCATAATCACCTAGATGTGTAATTTTGATCTACCCACATAATGATTATTAGTGGAGAAAACATAATAGATACATTCTGTAGGACCAAAAAAATTAATCTTTACTTAATTGCGCACATGTTTATATCAACTTTTTTTTACTCAGAATGATCTGTACAATCACCCCTAAAATATTTACTGTTCCTCCTAAGTCACCCTATGTATTAATACTGTAGAATCTAAGAATGCTGCATTCACCTATTAGACTCTGTGTGGTGTATCTTGTCTCACTTTGAAAAGAGAGAGAAAGGAGATATGTCTTACTTCGTCTGTATTGTTATGGCGATGGGGGAATGGAGCGATGCCGTCCATCCATCCAGTGGCGGAAGGGATTAGTTGATACATTCTGTAGCGCAAAATAAAATTACAAAATATCTCTCTTCGTTCTGTGTAGTTCCGTAACTGAGCTTGTCTTTCAAGAAACTGAGTTCCGGTAGCCTGTACAATAACAAGGTTTTGAAAGGAATACTGATGCCCACGTGCATCAACGTCGGTTAGTGTAACCACCGGTTAAAATTGTCACCTAACGTGTGGTTAAGCATTTTTACAATGGATCGACCTCGGTTACGACTTAAATAGGAGGTTAACCACAGTAATCTCTAACCGGCCATATTCGAGCGGTTAAAAGAGATAACCAGTGATTAGTAGAGCAAGTAAAGCAAAATGGCGGCCAGAGCCACAGATGTTTATTTCGAAGACGATTATTATTATACAGTACTTGAATTACTTGGATAGAGCGTGAGCGTGAAGTTTCTTTAGTGGAAAGAGAGAATTCTTACGAGGAATTAGGTGACAGAAAATTTCAGGAGGGATTTCGTTTATCAAAATCTACAAATGGATCACTTGAAATAACACAAAAAGTCATATTTCTCCTATGGATCGGCTGCTTGTATTACGATTCTATGTAACAGTTATTTTCTGTATTTTAAGAGGCAATACTCGAATGTCTCTTTCTCTATGTCACTGGCTGAACAAAGAGAGGTTATTTATGGATCTTAGGATAATGAACAGTTCCCTGGTGTAAATGAGGCCCTTGATCGTATACACATTCCTATTAATCTTCTGCACCCTTTTTCTTTATAGATATTCCATCTTTTTATATAATATATTTAAATTCTAGTAATTAAGTCTAGCGACACTTCAACCACACATTGGGATATAATAATTTTTGCATTCAATTTTCTATTTTGTACGATTTTAACCTAACAGCAAAGAAATGCAACTCACAAATATAACAGCGCCCAAAGACAAACAAATGCAAAGCGAAAATGTAGGACACGTTCATTTCGATGTAGAACGGAGTGAGCGCAGTCATTTTTAGACGTTGACTATTATCTTTGCAGCGGTATGGATGCTTTCCTTTAGTCATTTTGTAGAAACAGTACACCAGCATAGACTTTACTCTGGTTAAATGAGGTGTCAGCTAGCCATGTTTAAGTAATTTGTGATTATGAATGGTGCACACAAATTACATTTTAACCACTGTTACTGTTTAACCGTCGTTTCATAATCTACGATTACTGCGTTTTTAACCGATGTTGATACACTTCGCCATGAAAATTTACAACCCTCCTATAATCTCCACCCTCATTTGAAGGGACTTGGTTTTATTGCTACTGAGACAAGATAAATTTTACCAGGTATAAGCGTAATTCAAAATATGAATGTCATATTATGAGAAGTAAATATGACTTTTCCCGACCCGGACCTGAGATTAGAATTCCCCTGTTGAAAGTGCCACTGCGGACATTGCACCAGTGAAATCATATCCTTACACACCTTGCTGGATTTCTTCTTTCAGTCGCATAGTCTTATGAGTCAGCTGATACGAAGGAGGAAACCGTTTTGCGAAATGTGACGTTTAAAGTCGTTTTGTTTTACGCGACTTTGTTTCTGAGGCGTTACAGAGACTTGGTGAGGAAATGGAGTAAAAGTAACGCGCTGTCATAGCCACGACGTCGCATAGGACGTGCGACGCACATCTCCACTGCGACAAAATGTCGAACTCGTGGGGAATTCTGGGTGCTCAGAGTTCGATGTTTAAAATGGGATTCAATGACACTTTTCTTTCATGGTTTTTCTTGGACATTTTCAGTACCGGTGCAGATCTTGCTCCTAGAGTTTGTCTTTCTCAGATCTCGTGAGACGTGTGCGTTCCACAATGTCGCGTAAATTTATACTTTTTGTGCTCCTTACTTTTGTCTTATTTTTACAAACGATTTTGGTCTTGATGTAACTTCACAACTGTTGTTAAGCAATGGCAAAACTTTTTGATGTGGGATGATTTCAAGTTATTTTAAAATAATATCTGCCTTCTTCCCAGAAATGATATTGTAGTGAGACGAATATGGTTTTTGGGACAAATTGCCGTTGGACAAATATGTATCTTGGGTCGAATTGTCGTACAAATTTACCGGTTGCTAAACAACTGCAAACATTTTTGATTTAGGATGATTTCAAATTATTTTCAAATAATTTCTGTTTTCTTCCTGGGAATGATATTGTAGTGGAACGAATTGTCGTGGGACGAATATGATTCTTGAGATAAATTGTCATGGGACAGATATGTCTCTTGGGACGAAATGTCGTTGTACAAATTTACCGGTTGTTAAGCAACGGTAAAAATTTTTGATGTGTGATGATTTCAAATCGTTTTCAAATAATTTCCGCCTTCTTCCTGGAAATGATATTGTGGTGGAACGAATTGTTGTGGAACGAATTCGATTCTTTGGACGAATTGTCGTGGGAAAATATATATCTTGGGACGAATTGTCGTACAAATTTACCGGTTGTTAAACAACTTCAAACATTTTTGATTTGGGATGAATTCAAATTATTTTCAAATTATTTCTGCTTTCTTCCTGGAAATGATATTGTGGTGGAACGAATTGTCGTGGGACGAATATTCTTGGGATAAATTGTCATGGACAGATATGTCTCTTGGGACGAATTGTCGTTGTACAAATTTACCAGTTGTTAAGCAACGGTAAAAATTTTTGATGTGTGATGATTTCAAATCGTTTTCAAATAATTTCCGCCTTCTTCCTGGAAATGATATTGTGGTGGAATGAATTGTTGTGGAACGAATACGATTCTTTGGACGAATTGTCGTGGGAAAATATGTATCTTGGGACGAATTGTCGTACAAATTTACCGGTTGTTAAACAACTGCAAACATTTTTGATTTGGGATGATTTCAAATTATTTTCAAATAATTTCTGCTTTCTGTTTGGGAATGATATTGTGGTGGAACGAATTGTCGTGGGACGAATATGATTCTTGGGATAAATTGTCATGGAAGATATGTCTCTTGGGACGAATTGTCGTTGTACAAATTTACCGGTTGTTAAGCAACGGTAAAAATTTTTGATGTGTGATGATTTCAAATCGTTTTCAAATAATGTCCGCCTTATTCCTGGAAATGATACTGTGGTGGAACGAATTGTTGTGGAACGAATACGATTCTTTGGACGAATTGTCGTGGGACAAATATGTATCTTGGGTCGAATTGTCGTACAAATTTACCGGTTGTTAAACAACTGCAAACATTTTTGATTTGGATGATTTCAAATTATTTTCAAATAATTTCTGCTTTCTTTTTGGGAATGATATTGTGGTGGAACGAATTGTCGTGGGACGAATATGATTCTTGGAATAAATTGTCGTGGAAGATATACCTCTTGGGACGAATTGTCGTTGTACAAATTTACCGGTTGTTAAGCAACGGCAAAAATTTTTGATGAGTGATGATTTCAAATCGTTTTCAAATAATTTCCGCCTTCTTCCTAGAAATTATATTGTGGTGGAACGAATTGTTGTGGAACGAATACGATTCTTTGGACGAATTGTCTTACAAATTTACCGGTTGTTAAACAACTGCAAACATTTATGATTTGGGATGATTTCAAATTATTTTCAAATAA
The DNA here is from genome assembly GCF_040183065.1 of Periplaneta americana. Taxonomy (NCBI): domain Eukaryota; kingdom Metazoa; phylum Arthropoda; class Insecta; order Blattodea; family Blattidae; genus Periplaneta; species Periplaneta americana. The sequence continues at coordinate 23,383,444 of NC_091117.1, read as the reverse complement.
TTTCTGCTTTCTTTTTGGGAATGATATTGTGGTGGAACGAATTGTCGTGGGACGAATATGATTCTTGGGATAAATTGTCATGGAAGATATGTCTCTTGGGACGAATTGTCGTTGTACAAATTTACCGGTTGTTAAGCAACGGCAAAAATTTTTGATGAGTGATGATTTCAAATCGTTTTCAGATAATTTCCGCCTTCTTCCTAGAAATTATATTGTGGTGGAACGAATTGTTGTGAAACGAATATGATTCTTTGGACGAATTGTCGTGGGACAAATATGTATCTTGGGACGAATTATTGTTGTACAAATTTACCTGTATGGATGATCGGCATACTTCAATGAACATATTACAATACCAAAATATACCAGAACAGCATTGAAGCTCCCTCGAATAGTATCCTTAAAACAAGTATTTTTTCCAGTAATTTAAGGGAGCAAAATGGCGAGCAATCAAGAGATTCCTTCTTTGTTATTTTTAGAATATTACAAACGTTAAATATTCTGCATTGGTCAAGATGTTTTGATGATTATTTTGATGATTATTAGACCTACACGACTGATTTCCTCTCCTATATCAAAAAAGTATAATTTGTTTTATCTCCTTTCTTCAAGGTGAATAGTACGTTTCAAGCATATAGGCCTAGGCCGTTATGCATTTTCCTTGTATTTATTCCTCTTAGATGCAAAGTAATGCAGGAATACTTGTGTGACAATCGGAGTTAGTGCTTTCCCTGGTTCTTGCAGTTGCTCAATAGATTGTCTGATCTGCTACAGGTGTACTAATGGCTCTTTTTGTATCTCCAGGCATTTTTTTTATCGTTCCGTAATACAGGTTCCGTGTAATGCAGTGGTTATAATGAGGCTTTGTTTATTGTTGTTGTACTCTGTCTCATTAATGTGTTTTTTGCGAATCGTTAGTGCGAACAAATACCGATGTTAGGTTGGAAAATCGACAATGCTTGAGTAAGCCATGTTTCAGGATATTTTGCAAGGACCTTGACAGATGATTCAAGGGACAGTTCCGTAAATAGAAAAGACAAATATGAACATGCGATGTAAGCGAATGGCCCTTGCTTGCGGTAATATATTCTTTTCTTCATATCCAGGAGTTCCTGTGTTTGATACCTAGGACCTTTATTTTGTTACATTGACTGTTTTTGTAAACTGTAATTACTAGAGACAGGCAAAATATGAAATTTAGTATTTTCCAATCCTACTAACGGTATAAGAACAAGGATTTTCACTATTTCCGGTTTGGAGAATGCAATAAATTCCAAAATGTTTTTTAGTAAAATGTTAATATGTTATAAAAAAAATCTTGGTAATTTTTCATATTTTGTACAGTTTTCTCCCCCTTTAATATTTACGTAATCACTAGGGCTAGGATTTTGATGAAATTGCATCTTTTTTCTAGTAAGTCAGAAACATACTTGCATTAGTATTGATATATTATGTGATAAACTAAGTGTTTTAAGACATATTCGTTAGGACTTTTTTTGCACTTTTTGTCTGTTTCAACTCATAAGAGCATTTTTTGTTTTATTCGGTAATTTTTTAGGTATTTTCATTTAATTTTGACCATAATTCCCCATTATTAATGTAAAATAATGTTCATTTCCTTTGATATTTTCTCTACATATTTTGTCCATTAATACCCATTATTTTGTATAATATTTTAATCGTCTTCGTACTCAAATATTGCCATTTTAACGTAGTATACCTCATGTAATGAATCAGTCCAACCACCCCTTCAATATAGACTCCTCTGTGCCTGCTAGTTCCGGATAAGCGTGGCCTTGTGGTAGGCTACATGGAAACTACATCAGGTAAAATAATTGACGTGTACTACTTAGAAAAAAATATGTAAAATTAAATAAACTTAAATGTTGGTACTAGAATTTAATTTTAATTATTAGTCTAAATATTAAGTAGTGCAAAACCTCTTTTCCTACTAAGCCAATTATGTAAGATCAATTTTTAGGGAATTTTTAAGGGCATTTTTGAAAGATTTGTAGGTCTTAAATGCATTGTTTTAGGACATTTTTTTTTTCATGATTTATAGGTCATATAAATCCTAGCCCTAGTAATTACCCTGAACCGGGCTTTCCAGGTATTGTAAACAGACAACTTGAATTACTCAACCAATGATAGGGGCCTATACAAGTTCCACTGTATTTATAGATATACACAATGATACATGATACAACATGTTTGTTTCATAATAACTGAAATTAATACTTTATTTTTTTATTTCAGGTAAGTGTGGAGATTTATTAAGTCACTCTACATTTTCACCAAACTCGTAAGTAGAAATTACATGTTATAACTAGATTCCGAAGTTCAGGTCCCAGTCGGAGAGATACAGGTTAACTGATAGCAGAGTATTGGGCGGAGTTGGAAGGAACAGACTAGGTTTGTTTACTTTTCCCATCTACACGATCTATGCGCTACGCTGTCTGTCTACAACTGGTTGGAAGTTTCGTACGTACTGGCAGTGAAGCTGGGACAATGTGGACAACGTGAAGTCATTGCAATGTCGAAGGCAATTGAAGAGTCCACTGCAAGAATGATGGATGTCACTTTCTTGTCGAAAATGAACCAAGACTGTCAATGCATAGCTTAAGACATATAGAATGTACATACAGAGTTATATGGCATTAACACTGATAGTCATTGTCCAGTAATGATCGGAAAATCACAGTTAAGCTTTGAGCGCTGAGCATTTCAAACTTTCAATTACTTCTCCTGAAAAATGTATTTCAAATGACATCCATCATTCTTGCAGTGGACTCTTCAATTCAATTTGAACAAATTTTAAAGAATAAATTATTAAATTCTTTCTACAAGAAAAAACATTACAAGTAGAGATAAGTATATTTTATTTGAAAAGGCAAACTGCCTCACAACTTTTGGCAAAAAATACTGCCTTAATTATGGATTAAAAATTTATATTGGCATGATTTCGAAGTACCGGTATCTACATAAAAATATACCGTATAAATCTAAATTAGAAATAGGAGATGTTTAGAATACGTAATTTAAATTAGCATTAATATATTGTATTTAACATATTACATATTTCAAGTAAGTAGGCCTTCTTGTGAATTTGTGATACCGGTAGTTCATTTTAATTAATTTGATTCTCAATTTACTCTATTATGTTTTATCCTAGAAAAATTTCATTCTGATTTCTTACTAATATTAAATTCTCACTAAATAGGCTACCATACTTGAGTTATTTTCGTTCTAAGTATAATATTATATTCGTTCCTTCATACTCTATGCTCAGTTGTCTCCCCGAACACGAGTTCTACTCATAATGGGTTAGATTTACACATTATTTCCTAAATGTTTTTCTAAATGTTGTTTCTTTTATAGTAATATTACTTTCAGAAAGTCTACTTCTGTGACCTACGAGTAATTATGTCCCTTCCCTTCCTTATATTATAATTTATGTGCAATTACAAATTGTGTGTTTTCCGATATTCTAATAATAAAGTATTATTATTATTATTATTATTATTATTATTATTATTATTATTATTATTACAGTAGTATTACCCTGTATAACTGTTACAAGCCTAAGAAAAATGTTACGTTTCGACACTCTAGAGACGATAATACAATACTGTATATTCTGACCAACGTAACATTTACTTTTGCCTTTCAGGCGAAAGTTTAATTTTTTTCCTTGCTCGGCCTGTATTGCTAAAGCCCCATCTACCTGACAGATCTGTGTTTGAGAGGAGATGCTACCGTGCATATTGACGTAATATAGAATGATTCAAAAGGTTGCTCTCAAACTGAATGAGCTTGCAGAGGAGTTGAAATATAACAGTTTTACAATAGGAACTCATACTCTGTGAAATAGTAGTGAGTCCTTACTTTAATAAAATGTTTTAAAAAAAGCATACATTGATTTTATTTTATTGGGTTATTTTACGACGTTGTATCAACATCTAGGTTATTTAGTGTCTGAATGAAATGAAGGTGATAATGCCGGTGAAATGAGTCCGGGGTCCAGCACCGAAAGTTACCCAGCATTTGCTCGTATTGGGTTGAGGGAAAACCCCGGAAAAAACCTCAACCAGGTAACTTGCCCCGACTGGGATTCGAACCCGGGCCACCTGGTTTCGCGGCCAGACGCGCTGACCGTTACTCCACAGGTGTGGACCAAAAAAAAAGCATACATATAAATAGAGACCTGCACCACAAATAGACAACAGACAAAATTTTACAGTGGTATGTACTTTGGAGTATGTTTGCGACATGAATGGGAGCTGGATGAAAATACGCATGCGTGGCCAAACGTCTTCCTCCATGGCCACGTCCATAGTTCTGGAAAGTAATAGTCTACGAAAAAGAAAATTCGAATTTCACTGTTAATGATGTTCATTGTTGGTTGAAAAGTTGCGGATAAGGACGGAAATGACCAAAGGAATGAATTCTTTAAATGGACGATAATTATGAACTTATGATGATGGAGAGGATGATGATAAAATCCAATTAGCCCCTGTAGCATACTGAGCTACCTGTCAAGAATAATTTTATGCTCGACCATGCCGAAATGTAGTAATTATACACCTGGTAGCAGCCCTTTAATGGACCTCATTAAAGTACACCTATTCATTAAAATTCAGGTGTTCCACCAATCAGAAAACACCTTGTAGCAATATGAAAGCGCAAGTATCGATTATTCTCGGATATGCAGTCGAAAGACAACTAGCGAAACGTCACGGAGGCTGAAAATCCAATACTGTCGCAGAAGGTTATGTTCTGTTACTGTAATAATTAGCGTTAATTGTAAATAATATTCAAATGAATTCAATTTGTCATCTCGTTTTTCAATGTCTAAATCAGTTTCAAGGTTATATCAAGATTAATCTTTATTTTACTCTCTAGATTATATCAAAGTCAATGACATTTGTTTCTCGGAAAAAATCAATACTTTCGCGTCTGCGCACATCTCACAATTTGCACAAGGTCAGTTCCGCTCCCCAGTCAGATAAGAATAACATGAATACTTACGAATAATTTCAAGTTAGAAATATGGTCGAGCATAAAACGTCGTATGAAACTGGCCTATAATGGTAATTAAGACGCTCGTATGAAAATTATGAAACTCGCTTGCGCTCATTTCATAAACATACTCGCGTCTTAATTACTATCATTATAGGCTCGTTGCATAATGTACTATTATTAGATTGGGGTAAGCAGGACGAAATGCGAGTATTATGTCTCTCCTCCTTGTGAAGAACTGTTGACCTGGACCTCAACCGGCACTGAACCGGCTCCCCTAGTGCAGAGAGCCGTCGCAGTGGGTCAATGACGCTGGCGGGCCGGTGTTCGTGATGCGTGCCTGTTCGCCGGAACAAATTTGTATACATAGCAGAGGAATGCTATTACAGTAGTTTAACAAAGCTTTTTTCTATTCTTCTTTGATCAACTCTTCTTATTTTTGAGCCTCCACTAGCGTCACTAGCAGAATGGAAACGTTGATTCTGCCGGCCAGCCCACACTCCATAATTTTCTATGGAAATCAAGTCTAATAAACCACCTGAAACATATCATTGGCTTCTGATAGAAATCCACGCTGCGATTTCGAGAGGACCAGTGAGGCGAATTGAAATAAAAAAGAAGGGATATCTTATACAGAGTCTACAAGAATTGCGAACTGGTTACTATCCCTTTCTATCAAACAGCAGATGCGTTCTTTTGTTTTCAGTTGTGTGTTCCGAGGCCAGTACCAATAAGAGAGGCAATTTGAACAACGATTTCAGATCTAATAGTCTTGAGGGGTGACGTAACTGGTTTCAGAAGCTTGGGATCGGAATTTCTTCATTTAACGCCTCTATAGAGGCTGTTCAGAGACGTTGAGGTATGACGATAATGGAGCAGTGGTTGACTGAATGTAATAAAACGAACTAGAAATGGTATAAGTATGATTTCATGTATTTGATTCTAACAGCATTAATATGTAGGCTATTTCACTGTGTTTATTTTTATTTTATTAGATAAAATTTTATTTAACTTCTCTTTTGACATCATTATGTAGCTAAATTGTATCTGTATTTTTATTTTTACTATCTGACCTTCTAAGGCTTGCCTATAGACACAGAATAACACACAATTTACAATAATGGTTGTACATGAATGGGGACATGAAAAAAATGGACAAACATTTAAGATAAAAATACAGATTTTCAATCACAAATATATAATATACTAGTGGCTTGTGCAGCAAATGCTGCAAACCAAGTTCATTAGACGCTCAAATAAAAACTTCTCAGATTTATTTTCAATGAAAAATAACAGACATTTTGAAAGTTATTCTCTTCCATAATAATGAAACATACTCCCTCTGAATGGCTTCTTTTTATGCCAAACACTTTTTCTTGAACCTATCCACCTTCAGTTTTTGAGTTTCAACGCGGAAACGCAAGTAACAATGTCAGGACGATGAGTGGGTTTTTCGTGTGGCAGAAAAGCAATAGCTGTTTCAGGTCCTTGTATTTGTAGGTGAAAGTTAAAAAGTCAGGTTTGCTATACTTTCGAACAATAGACGTAGCATAGCTGCTGCATGTAGAGCCTGAAATGTAGGGGGTAAAATCATTTTATCCTGCTAAGAGATCTTGCTGAAATGATCGGGAGATTTTGTAGGCATCTTATTTTATCAGTAAGAAATACCGTCTTTCCTTAGGCACTGTAATTTTTGCGCTCTCTCGAGCCAATACTGAAGAGAACCACGCATATAAATATCTACACCACACCGCCATTAAATATAGGGAAAAGACCCAACGCCACTTGATTAATAATTATAAAAATATTTGATTTTTAATAATATTATTATCTTACGTAAGTTTTATAGCTTTCAGTAACATATACTATATAGCCGCCACTCAGTAAAATATAGAAATCAAAATCTAATTTAAGTTATTCTCTACATCTACTTATATAACCCCAAAACGTTTCACTTTCATATCATATCTATAGCATTAATATGTATAATTAATGAAAAATAGTCACATCATGGCATTGAATACAATAATATTTCTAATGATAATAATGTCATCAAACCACCTCAAGTTTTGTAGTTTTTAATATCCAATACACAGCTGTACCCAGAAAATTACACACCACAGAATCGAACCTGTAAATTATTTTTAGTAAGTTAAGTTTTTAATAACCAATTTAATTTGAGCTCTAAATATGTCAGCATTCTTGCTGTAGTATGTGTTTTGTTTTATTCTGAAATGCAACACGGCCGACTTGACGCTCGCTTCGCTTCTCCTTTACAAAAAAGCGAAGGGTATATCAAGTCGGCCGTGAATGCTATTAGCTAGTTCTCAAAACTGACGACAGATGGATTTTGGAAAATAGGAAAATTATGTTTAAAAATTGACATTTCACTGAAAACTACTATTTTTCCGAAAAACTTTGAGTTCCAAGCTTCAAAATGAGGGGTCATTTATTAAAATTCGTCCAGCCATTTTCCCGTAATTTCCAATACCAGTTCAAATTATATATATATATATATATATATATATATATATATGTATGTATTACTTAAATTCGATTCAGTGTATTGTTGAACTGTGTATGCAAGTTTTAATCCTGGTTAAGTGTAAGATAAGGCATTATTATTATTATTATTATTATTATTATATCATCATAATAACAACTCACTACTCACTATATTTACTATTCCTAAATGTTTAATTATTATTATTTTAGGACACTTATGTTTTTTGTGGGCTAGGCAATTTATTTCTACACGTTTTTACCGAGTCACTGGGTTATTGCCCTGTAAATAATTTCCGAAGTTCTACAGAGAGATCTAGTGGGAATAAATTACACTTTCAAACACGCATAAAAGCGTAAGGCGGTTTATAATTATACAGATGATAAAATCTGCGCTGAAGAATGGAGTACAAACTACGAGGATGACGATGTAAATGAAACTAAAGATAATTTAAAATAATTACGACTCTGAACACACAGTGATAGAGTTGAAGCCGAAAGCTGGTCATTGTCCTTCAATTTGCCACATTTGAACTAGCGTTACAAATTCTGTTTGAAGTCTGCTTTTCATTGAATATTTATCTAGTTATGAGTAAATGCATTTAGGAGCACTGCCCAGAGTGGTTGTTATAGTTCATCGTATTTCAGTCCAATTCGGATTTGGTCGATAAATGCGGGCGGAAAGCTGAATACGAAGTGGCACGAATATCCGCGGGTTCGAATTGTTTAATGCGGACGGAAGGACATGGAAAACAAAAGAGATATGACGACAATGGACACTGTTAATGCCTCTGAATGTTTAAAAGTGCTAGTTTGTATGTTGTTTGCTGGTTGTTTTACGACCGTCGACTTCACATACCACTGCTCCGGCACACAATTGTGAATAAAATATTGTACTATTCAGAGGCTATCGGCTAAACGGCCGTGGGTAAAACTCGACAGTGGCGATGGAATTTATTTGTGTAATCCGCGGTTAGCGGCGCTCAGTCCAAAACAAGGCTTGAAACTTCTTCACACACTCGAACTACGCATGTGTTTGGCATCATGGTCACCTCCAGGTATTCACAGGTTGAATTCGTTCGAATATAAGAAACTTATTAATTTGGGTGTGGTCGTTATCACATTGGACATTGAATCCGACAATCGTGGGTTCAAATACTCACGGACAGGAGAACGCGAATTCGATTATGCGCACTGTTCAAAACATATAGAGGTGAGCCTGCCTGGAGAGAAATACAGACGTGGACAAATTATTAGACAAAATTAATTAATGTGCAACGAAGCTGTATTTATCAGTAAAAACAATGAACAAAATAGTAATATACGTTACAAGAGCGGTATGTTGACGTTTTCATGGTCGAGGAAAAGATTGAAAAAGCGAAACGTAGTTGAGCTTTTTTTATTTCCGAGAACATGAAAACAAACATACCGCTCGTGTATCGTACATTATTTTGTGCGAAGATCGTTTATTACATACCTGAAAGACGAATTTCTAATTAGTTGCAATGAAATCTCCATGTTGGTTTCTGTTTAATGACGCCAACTTCGGAAAACTTAATATCTTTCTTCAACATTGTTGCTATAAAATGTTTTCTGTGTTTACTATACTCCAGCAGGCCGTGATATACGTCTGTCTTTCCCCCCCCCCCCCCCCAGTCTATAAATGCGAACTTAAAACAAACGGTAAGGTTATGTAATGATTTATTTTTCATTTTAATATTTTAACAATATTATTTATATAACATATTGCAATAATAACATCGGCATCTGGAATCTTGTTGATTTTTTCACGGCTTCCTTAATGTTACTTGTATCAGGAATGCAATAAGTTTCGTGGATTAGTAGACTTTACTTAATTTTTGCAAATATTTAAAAACAATAATTAACATTGCAATTTAGGTGAAATTGCAGTGGTAAGTTTCCAATTTATAATTATTACTAAGTTAAACGTCTCTAAAAATAATATGTTAAAAGCCTAAAGCAGTAAAATGAATGTCGCGCTTAAGCGGTAAGAAGAGGGAAATTGTTATGTGTGTTACGTTGGGAATACTGAATGTGGTATTTCACACTTACCGCGTATTGGTTCTGTGCGGAAAACAAGCAAATACGCACGATCTCGCACAAATGTATTTTACACATATAATGTACAGAAAATTGAATCTTGAGGTTCCTAATATTTTGTGAACATTCCCTTATTGTTTATTAACACGTTGATTTTGTCAGGGATGCTGGAAACCAAAGTTTGACACTTTCTTTGATTATCAGCATCATTTGGCCAGATATCAGAGAGTGCTTAAATGAGTCCATGTTTTGTTGTAAGCCTCTTTTTGTTCACTTTCTTCTTCAGTATAGATCACAGATTTTCAATTTCATTCATGTCCGGTCTTCTTGCAGGCCATAGGAGAATATCTTATGCAGTGTATAATTAAAACATCAGTAGTACCAACATAGTTAGAAAAAAATTTACTTAACCATTGGCAAAATATACCAGAAGATGTAAACAATCATATTTACAACCAATAGAAACTCTGTGAATTATACTAATAGTTGATATGACGAATTATATTATCTTTCCAAGAAAAAGTTTTAGTCTAATAATTTGTCCACATCTGTAAAAAATAGGTTGCAGCCGCCAAATTACTCTTCAAGGAACGACCACTCATATAAATTGATGGAAAGAAGACAGAGGACGGACACTGGAAAGTTTTCTTTTCTCAATCGTACTATCAGGGACTGAAATGCTTTACCTGCAGACTTACTAAAGGCTTTACCAACAACCAAAAATGTATTTAAAAATAGACGGTAATTATACACAGTATTTAAAGGGTGTAAATGATATTTTGTTATTGAAGTATTACGTTAACAGGTGATGCGTGTTGCAGCAATCAGAGTAGTACGGCGCATCTCTTTAAATGCCCACGTCTGTTAACTAAACTGTGATGATATGTTGTGAGTAGGCTATAGCGGTCAATTCCCGTAACATCCGAAATTCCCTGCTGCTTGGCGAAGTAATATCCATGGAGTTGCATGCAAACAAACTGTACGGTATTAGCTTTGGGATATCAATCTAGGGCTAGAGGGAAAGAGAGGACACCGAAACAGTCCTCACATCCGCCGTGGAGAGATTAAAGCCTGCGGCAGCGGGATTGTTTACTTGAGTGCGTACACAGTCTAACGGCAGTATTTTCGTTGCCACACATGGCACTGCAGTACCGAGGTGTCAGCAGCGACCAGATTCTAATATCGTTACATCACAAGTTACACAGTGAAGTTCATTTCAGAAAAAGAACCATCTGAGTATAGGATTTTGGAGAACAAAGGCAATGAGTTAGGGCAGCGTTTCTCAAACATTCTTCAAGTGGAGACCACTTTTTAAAGTCAACAGTTCCGTGGACCACCTTACTCGTTCCCTTCGAAAGCAAATTTATCATTTTCGTAGCATATTTTAATACCAGTTAAATCCCGAAAAGACAAAGTATATGATTATGTCTCGTGACCAGAATATTGTACGAAATGGAAATATAAAAATTGGAGATTTATCCTTCGAAGAGGTGGAAAAATTCAAATATCTTGGAGTAACAGTAACAAATATAAATCACACTCGGGAGGAAATTAAACGCAGAATATATATGGGAAATGCGTGTTATTATTCGGTTTAGAAGCTCTTATCATCCAGTCTGCTGTCCAAAAATCTGAAAGTTAGAATTTATAAAACAGTTATATTACCGGTTGTTCTGTATGGTTGTGAAACTTGGACTCTCACTCTGAGAGAGGAACATAGGTTAAGGGTGTTTGAGAATAAGGTACTTAGGAAAATATTTGGGGCTAAGTGGGATGAAGTTACAGGAGAATGGAGAAAGTTACACAACACAGAACTGCACGCATTGTATTCTTCACCTAACATAATTAGGAACTTAAAATCCAGACGTTTGAGATGGGCAGGGCATGTAGCACGTATGGTCGAATCCAGAAATGCATATAGAGTGTTAGTTGGGAGACCGGAGGGAAAAAGACCTTTAGGGAGGCCGAGACGTAGATGGGAGGATAATATTAAAATGGATTTGAGGGAGGTGGGGTATGATGATAGAGACTGGATTAATCTTGCACAGGATAGGGATCGATGGCGGGCTTATGTGAGGGCGGCAATGAACCTTCGGGTTCCTTAAAAGCCATTTGTAAGTAAGTTATATTACCGGTTGTTCTGTATGGCTGTGAAACTTGGACTCTCACTTTGAGAGAGGAACAGAGATTGAGGGTTTTGAGAATAATGTTCTTAGGAAAATATTTGGGGCTTAGAGGAATGAAGTTACAGGAGAATGGAGAAAGTTACACAATGCAGAGCTGCATGCATTGCATTCTTCACCTGACATAATTAGGAACATTAAATCCACACGTTTGAGATGGGCAGGGCATGTAGTACGTATGGGCGAATCCAGAAATGCATATAGAGTGTTAGTTGGGAGGCCAGAGGGGAAAAGACCTTTGGGGAGGCCGAGACGTAGATGGGAGGATAATATTAAAATGGATTTGAGGGAGGTGGGATATGATGGTAGAGACTGGATTAATCTTGTTCAGGATAGGGACCAATGGCGGGCTTATGTGAGGGCGGCAATGAACCTCCGGGTTCCTTAAAAGCCAGTTGTAAGTAAGTAAGTAAGTATACTTAGCCTATATTTTAAAATTGAATTAAAGTTCGGTACTTTGGTCCCCTGTTATGAATTCAAGTGGTCCCTGGCTGGGTTACAGGCGCGGCGCCAGATGTGCAGGGAAAAGATGGCGAAAAAAAGCACGTGTATAGTGCTTTAAATCCCTCTTTTGTTGCTGAGAGTAGAGTGGGAAGTCGATAGACGGGTAGGGTAATAAATTTCATAAAATGTAAGTACTGAGAGAAAAAGTGAAATTCGATTGCCATGTGTCATTTCCAAACTCTGACATTTTAAGCTGTAATGAGATACGCAATTCGTTTGAATTTTTATTTTCTTCTGTCTTTTTAGAAGGACCACAAGGGCACACCTCGAGGACCACAGGTGGTCCCCAGGCCATAGCTTGAGAAACGCTGAGTTAGGGCATTTTGGCTTGTAACGCCACTTTTAGGCATGTCAGATAAAATTTACATGTTAGATAATTTGGTCTGTGATAACGCTTTTAGGCATTTTAAATCCAATAGAATTAACATACTTTGCTCCATTGTGTATGAAACACATTTAAAATACTCAAATTTAATAACGAGGAATAAATAGTATATCACGATGCAAGGTTGGGAAGTGCTTTTTACAAAATCGAGAAAAAGTTTTAAAAACGAGTAGAACGAGTTTTTTCATTTTCGAGATTTTGTAATGCACTTTCACATACGTGTATTGTACAACATTTTTTTGTACGATCATGTTTTCTAAATTTATTGCAAATACAATATACAGTAGGCCTATTTTGCACTCAAAATTTAGAGCAATATTATCCAAAGTCTTCTCAAAACTGCACTGTAATGGTAACTAAGTAACAATAAGCGTATTGTTGTTGGTCTGTTTCAGTATAGTTTTATCACAGTCTAGTATACACAGTCACGAAGCTCAATACGTAGTAAATATGCATGCATAAGTAGTTGCTAACCACTAGGATCGCTACTATCGCCCCATTACAGACAATGCGAAATAGTACCTGCACAGTCTATTGTTCCTAGCACCCTCATAAACTCAAGCTTCGTGACTGTATATACTAGACTGTGGTTTTCTGTTATGAAGAATGGTTTCCCTAGCAACAAGTTTCTGTGTGAGAATTCTAACTTACAACGCTGTAAAAAAAAACGATCGTGCAAAAATATGTATTTCAACTCCAAAGTGAAAATAGCAAAAGGCAGTGGTTCCCAAAGTGAGGGTCGCGACCCCCTGTGGGGTTGTGTAGAGAGCTAAAGTTGGTCGCGAGATGACTTATAAAATAAAAGAAAATCGCCTTATGAACATACATTTATTTTGTACTTAGAAACAGAACATAAACAAGGCTTAACATAAAAATAAAAATATATGTATAATTATATTTCAGTAGCGTTAAAATAAAAAAAAATGTCATAAATGTGCTGTTTTTCAGAAAGTGGTTTTTCGAATCTGGACTGAGAATTCGATACGCATACAATGAAAACATTTTAAAGCTTAAGAGATTTCTCGTTTTTGTTTAGGCGACAATCGTAAGGTAAAGGTTGGTAAAATTGTGATATGAGTAATATTGGGATAGTTATTTTTGATAATTTATTACAATTTTACTGATCGAGAGGAAGATCGGTTTTTTGCGTCAACGTATTAAGGGGATGTTCGTGGACAAGTTTCTGCACAAAACCGATCTTTCTCTCACTTAGTAAAACTAATAAATTCTCAAAAAGAACTATCACAATATTACTCGTATCACAATATTATCAATCTTTACCCTATACGATAAACTTATTTTGCACAAATATAAGGTTACAAAATGTTATAAAAAATTTAAGAGATTTTTTTGCAAGCTTGAGGTATTTTGTTCATACAAAACTTGTCTACTGTCTGCGAAAAAAAGGTATAGTTTCAACATTCCATAAGGAGATAAGGTGGGTGCTCCTGTTATGGCCATGTTCCTGATATGGCCACCCCCCTATTGTTAGTTAACCAAAAAATACGCTAAATTGCAGCAGCATCCAGTGAAAGGGCATCCTGGTATGTCACTTGATCGTTTTCCATCCAGTCAGGTTGAACAATATGGCGTCAGTTGCCTGTTTTGCGGTTTTCATGTGACCTCTTCTTATTTTTCTCTGGTAACTCTACTTTGTTTGATGCATGTTTTTCAAAGACTTGTTTCATGAAAACCATCGTACTCCATTCAGTTTTTAATGTTCTGTTGATTGGTGTTGTAGTTGATGGCGTATCTTTTACGAGTTGTTCATAATCAAACGATTTTCGTGAAAGCTTACCTGCTCCTGATATGGCCATATCAAATGCACCATGGCCATATAAAATGCACCATGGCCATATCAAATTCATTTCACTTTTATTTTTTCACCTGACAAATTTACATGCCTTATAGCTGGGATTACGCAACAATTTTTTATTTTAAGAAAAACAACTTAATTTTTTTTATGGAAAAACCTGTTTTGACTACACTTTTAATTATAAAAAAGATTATTAAGTGTCATTTTTATTCATTTTACACCAAAACTATTTAATTTTAACACAACTGCGCTATCAAACTAAAAACAATCACGATTTGTAGAACATGGAACAAAGGTGGCCATATCATGTGCACATGTTCCTGATATGGCCACTAGGTAGACTTTTGAAATTTGGGACTTTTTGGACAATTAAAGTTATTTTTATGGGGGAAGGAAATTGTTTTAAGAAAGTCCATTAGACTGAGAACGAGTAAGAAAAAAGTGGTTTACATTTTTTTTTCAAAATGGCGGCTAGAAAAATTCTCAAACCTTAGTATGGCCATATCAGGGACACCTACCTTACATATTTCAATGCTATATATATTATTTTATATATATTATTTTAATGTACCGAAGTACATATGATATTTCCATGCATATATTCTGCGTCATCATACGATGAAAGAGTAATGGAACGGAGAAAAATTCTCTCCGGCGCCTGGATTTGAACCCGCGTTTTCAGCTCTACGTGCTGATGCTTTATCCACTAAGCCACACCGGATAAAACTCCGACGCCGGTTAGAATCGTCTCAGATTAAGCTCCAACTCTTGGGTTCCCTCTAGTGGCCTCCCTCTGCACTACGTCATAGATGTCTATGAACGCAGGACCGAAGTCCACACATGTGCTGAGGTGCACTCAATATGAGTGACTAGTTGGCCGCGATCCGACGGAATAAGCGCCGTCTTAAATCACGAAGTGATTTACGCATATCATATATATATTATTTTAATGTACCGAAGTACATATGATATTTCCATGCAGATATTCTGCGTCATCATACGATGAAAGAGTAATGGAACGGTTTGGCTTAGTGGATAAAGCATCAGCACGTAGAGCTGAAAACCCGGGTTCAAATCCCGGCGCCGGAGAGAATTTTTCTCCGTTCCATTACTCTTTCATCATATTTCAATGAGATTTCCTTATTTTTTTTAATTTCAGCCAATTGAACGCAACTGGTCAAAAGCGGATTCAGTATCCATTTGTGACTATCACTATTATTTTGGGTTTCTTTCGGAAAATATTTAAAAAGTTGTTGTTCAAAATCGTACTTTCGGTGATATCCATAGATTTTGAGTTTTTTTTTTTTTAATGGGATCAAGAACCTACCGCGGTCGCAAATACAAGTCTCGGCCAAAAGTGGGTCGCTCCTTCAGAAACTTTGAGAACCACTGTTCTAAGATAACATATATTTTCTCATTTCTTTCCTCGGTAGTCACATATTGGCAACCGTCTACATACCAGTTTACCATATTCTTATTCATTTACCTTATCGCCTATACCATTACCCACCTACATTCAATTAGCCTCTTGATGTAGCATGATTTTAGTTGTAATTCCAACTGTGTGTAAGGCTTATGTTTCTGTAAAAGTTTATACTAACGTAGGGTTGGCATAACCACTCGAGCAAGATCAAGGGACATTAACCAATAGCGAATAGGATCGGCAGCATTAAACAGGTGGTAGCAGTGATTGAGGGTAATTCATTTGCAATTAGGTGGCAGATATTGATTGGACTGTTGGCTTGTCTGTTCTTGGGCTTAGTGGTTAGTGATAATAAATTTATGGATTGTACTATCCATGTGAAGAACTTGATATTTATATTCTTAAGTTAAAATTAAAGTGAGAGATAGATAAGTTTAATAATCAATTTTTTTAATTGAAGACTTCTATGTAAAAAGGGCACATAACTTAAGGAACAAACACATTGAGAGTTATATGTTCAAAAAGCACTGCACTCCAATTTCTTGTTCATTAATTTAGTTCAGGGCTGGACACCAAGAGCGATTTCTACTCTCTCACGGGGAGCCACGTGACTTCTCTTCAACCCCTTTCTTCACCGCCGAACACCGCGAAGCGTTGATGGCGTAACGGATGAATATTAAGCGTCCCCGTTTAGAGTTTGGTTTCGCTCTCGGTGCCCAGCCCTGATTTAGTTGATAAAATGTATCTTCCAACAGTGCACAGTTATTATTATTAAATATATTTTCCTAATTACAATATTCATAACAACACTTAAAACGTGATTTCCTGGGAACAGCAGTTTTTCTTACGCAGAAGTTCTCAATAGAAAAGTGTCTTACCACTTCTGTTCGTTTGAAGCATATCCTTTCGTCTACATTCTGTCCTGGCCTGTGTTTGGTTACGTTGACGTTTGTGATGCGAACTGATGAAGGGATACTAAATTATACACTTTTATGCCTGTTTAGGTTATGATATATTATATAATGTGTCCCTTGCCGTGGCGTAGTGGTCTAAGGCATCTGCCTAGGACTCGCGTTACGGAATGCGCGCTGGTTCGAATCCTCATGCGGGAAGAAATTTTCTCATGAAATTTCTACCAATGTATGGAACCGGTGCCCAGCATCGAATTGCACTTGGGGAGCTACGATAGGTAGCGAAATCCGGTTGCGAATGCCAGCTATAACGGCTGGAAGGATCACCGTGCTAACCACACGATACCTCCATTCTGGTTGGATGATCGTCCACCTCTGCTTCGGCATGTGGGCGTGAGGCCAGCAGCCGGCTGGTCGGTCTAGGCCCTTCACGAGCTGTAGCGCCACGAATTTTATATATATATATATATATATATATACACATATACAGTATATATACATATACAGTATATATATATATATATATATATATATATATATATATATATATATATATAATGAGAGTTGAATGTAATATAGAGTTCCTGTGGATAGGTTACAAGCCTGTCGCACAGTAGTCCAGTGGTAGGGCTGCTACCTTAATAGTCTTCTGAACAGGCGTTTATATGGCATTTCCTCCATATGTGTTGGAACAGTTATACCGCTGTGACTCGGTCCCCAGAGCCTCGTCTGTTTAGGAACACGTTGCACCACGTGAAGGTGAGGTTGGGAATTAGGTAGGAGAGGTCTTCACTTACGGTAGCGAGGCATGGACAATCAGAAAAGCTGATGAGCAAAGGCTGACGTCAGCGGAAATGAGGTTCATGAGACGAACAGCGGGATGCTCTTTGCTGGAACACCGTAAAAATGTGGACATATTGCAGGAACTCAAAATGGATACTATAGTTAATTTTGTTCAACAATATCGACTTCAGTGGAAAAAAACATGTCGAAAGGATGGATCGCACTAGATGGCCTAAACAGATTCTTACTTGTGTACCAAGAGGAAAGAGGAAATTGGGAAGACCACGAAAGCGCTGGCATGAGACCGTAACAGATCCTGTGGGGTCTAATACGTGAGGGATATGATATATATATATATATATATATATATATATACATATATATCTAATGAAGAGAGGATGTTTTATTTTTATAATCAACTGCGTACAAAGCTCACTTAAAATGTTAATTATTATGTAAATATATCCCATGTAGACCTAGTAAGAGAATAACACAAGAGGAATAATTGTGCACCAGGTTTGGCGTGGCTAAGATTGGGGGCATGGAAGGGTAATAAAATTGTCAAAGAAGAAGGAAAGCGTCTTTGTCCACTGTGCGGAGAAAAGGACTCCTCGACACATTTTATTACAGTGAGTCGAATTGGAACATATCCGGAAAAAATATCTACCACCCTCGATGCTAAGTCGGAATAGGAGTTCGCTTGCATGTCTTGACCTCATGGGGAATAGTGAATGGGAATAAAAGACTGGATTGTTCTCTTGAAGGCGAGACAGATTAGAACTTCAGCTGTTGACGTTTGTGATGCGAACTGACGAAGGGATACTCAATTATACTTACACTTTTATGCCTGTTTAGGTTAGTCTGTGTGTTATTTTGGAGAGTGGTTGAATCTAACTATAGGTGAGGGGGGTACAAAGTAGGACTTGTTTTAGGTACAAAACACGTACGGTCAGAAGACCCGTGCATTGGATGTAAGAGAAAATTATAATAATATAACATCTGAATGTATAATATTACTCAATAAATCCTTCTATCTATCTACTGAAGAGAGGATGTTTTATTTTTCCGAAAAGACTAAGTATATGATTATGTCTCTTGATCAGAATATTGTACGAAATGGAACTATAAAAGTTGGAGATTTATCCTTCGAAGAGGTGGAAAAATTCAAATATCTTGGAGCAACAGTAACAAATATAAATGACACTCGGGAGAAAATTAAACGCAGAATAAATATGGGAAATGCCTGTTATTATTCGGTTGAGAAGTTTTTGTCATCTAGTCTGCTGTCAAAAAATCTGAAAGTTAGAATTTATAAAACAGTTATATTACCGGTTGTTCTGTATGGCTGTGAAACTTGGACTCTCACTTTGAGAGAGGAACAGAGATTGAGGGTTTTTGAGAATAAGGTTCTTAGGAAAATATTTGGGGCTAAGAGGGATGAAGTTACAGGAGAATGGGGTAAGTTGCACAACACAGAGCTGCACGCATTGTATCCTTCACCTGACATAATTAGGAACATTAAATCCAGACGTTTGAGATGGGCAGGGCATGTAGCACGTATAGGCGAATCCAGAAATGCATATAGAGTGTTAGTTGGGTGGCCAGAGGGGAAAAGACCTTTGGGGAGGCCGAGACGTAGATGGGAAGATAATATTAAAATGGATTTGAGGGAGGTGGGATATGATGATAGAGACTGGATTGATCTTGCTCAGGATAAGGACCACTGGCGGGCTTATGTGAGGGCGGCAATGAACCTCCGGGTTTCTTAAAAGCCATTTGTAAGTAAGTAATTGCGTACAAAGCTCATTTAAAAATTTTAATTATTATGTAAATATATTCTGTGTAGACCTAGTAAGAGAGTAACTCGAGAGGAATAGTTACAATTATGCACCATTTTATAAGGGATCGGTGCTGGTGCAATGTTCAGATATCTTGAAGTATTCCAGAGCTCTCACTGCCTCCCTCCGAACTCGAGGCTGACCACTCACTCACCTCTGTGGGGTTTAGATGCTGGCACACGTCGCCTTGGCGTGGCCCACGAGTGAACTTTATCTTTTAACTTGTAATGTATATTTTATCAGCACCTCCAACTTGGGTTTGATGTATATTTCATCATCACTTAAAGCTTTGATTGCTTCCTTCGCCTCTCTGAATACTTCAAGAGTTACGCCCTTACGTAACACCATCACTTCGTGCGCAACAACACAATGAATTTATTGTACCGGGACATCATTTTGTTTTTAGTAATATTTCTAATATTAACCTGGTTATACCTTTTGGATTAACGGTTGAGAACCGGAAGCACTGTTTGTTACTCCCTTCCACGACCGGAGTTTGATGATACTAGCGTAAAATACAAACAAATCAATTTACATGGTATAGGAAGAAAGAAAAGT
The DNA here is from genome assembly GCF_040183065.1 of Periplaneta americana. Lineage (NCBI taxonomy): Eukaryota > Metazoa > Arthropoda > Insecta > Blattodea > Blattidae > Periplaneta > Periplaneta americana. The sequence goes on along the minus strand of NC_091117.1, from coordinate 23,363,461 downwards.
AGTGCATCCATTTACGTAAACTATAGTCTGTGTGATGTATCTAGTCTCACTGTGAAGTTTTTTTAAGTAGGTTATTTTACGACGCTGTATCAACATCTAGGTTATTTAGCGTCTGAATGATATGAGGGTGAAAATGACGGTGAGATGAGTCCGGGGTCCAGCACCGAAAGTTACCCAGCATTGGCTCATATTGGGTTGAGAGAAAACCCCGGCAAAAACCTCAACCAGGTAACTTGCCCCGACCAGAAATCGAACCCGGGCCACCTGGTTTCGCGGCCAGACGTGCTAGCCGTTACTCCACAGGTGTGGACGTCTCACTGTGTAAAGAAAGAGGAAGTAGATATGTCTTACTTCGTCTGTGTTGTTATGGTGATGGGGGGAGTGGAGCGATGCCGTCCATCCATCCAGTGTCGGAAGGGACTAGTTGCTACATTCTGTAGCGCAAAATAAAATTACAAAATATCTCTCTTCGTACTGTGTAGTTCCGTCACTGAGCTTGTTTTTCAAGAAACTGAGTTCCGGTAGCCTGTACAATAACAAGGTTTTGAAAGGAATCCTGAAAATTTACAACCCTCCTATAATCTCCACCCTCATTTGAAGGGACTTGATTTTATTGCTACTGAGACAAGATAAACCTTACGAGGTATTTTTGAGTTAATTTTCGTTAGGTTTTTATTTACTCAAAATACAGTACAGTATGGCGGCCGGGTAGCTCAGTTGGTAGAGCAGCTGGCTACGGACTGGAAGGTCCGGGGTTCGATCCCAGGTGGTGACAGGGTTTTTTCTCGTTGCCAAACTTTCAGAACGGCCCCGAGGTTCACTCAGCCTCCTATAAAATTGAGTACCGGGTCTTTCCCGGGGGTAAAAGGCGGTCAGAGCGTGGTGCCGACCACACCACCTCATTCTAGTGCCGAGGTCATGGAAAGCATGGGGCTCTACCTCCATGTCCCCCTAAGTGCCTTCATGGCATGTTACGGGGTTACAGGGATACCTTTACAGTACAGTATTAACAAAAAATGTTTTTACTCGCTAACTGAATTATGCACGCGGACGTATTCATTATGTAATGTATAGTACACTATCTACAGCAGACCAGCATACAATATGGAGGGTGTATTTCAATTGAAAAATATTCAAAATCTGGATATTTAAACAAATTGTTGAAAATGGTGCCCGTTCATTTCGATACAGGCTTCATTTCTTTTGTGCATATTATCGAAGACGTTTTTAAGCACTCCTTCTGAAATTGAATGTATTGTTTTTTAAATGTAATTCTTTAATTTATTCTTATGTTATAGGATGTTTAGCAAACACAACTGTTTTACAGTAACCCCAAAATAAATAATGCAAAGCACTCAAATCAGGCGACGTGAGGAAGCATAATCCTGTGCCTGTTGAAATAATTCTGTACCTACTCTAGAACAGAGTACCTTACATACTGTAAATTCTATCTTCACTTCTGCCCGATCCGCACAGATGAAGCCTTGGTTTTACTGAACCGACGCATGCGACGTGCGAGACCACTCACTATCTTTCTTGTATTCTAGATTTGTGCGAGGCGGGCCTCGCACATCGCATGCTCGATTCAGAAAAACCAAGGTTTAAATTTACTCAGACATGCTATCTACTGTCCATCTAAGTGGTTATGTCACAGGGTCGTACAAAGGGGGGAAATCACGTGACAGTTACTTAACGAGGCCCTTTTACTTAAATTAATTTAAACATTTGTGTAATATTACTTAGTCACTAGCCTTTACAGAGGGGCCAGCATAAACGACTGGCTGGGGGAAACCGGGATGCGACGTAAGGAAACGGACTCACAGTACCTGTGCGAAAACACCTATGATTCAATAAATGAATGCTCATTCTTTACTGGAAAATGCAACAATATTTCTGGAACGTACTGTACTCACTCAGTGCTGTTTACTATGACCGTAAGGCGACTTTGACTGCATTTATGTGGCCTTGGTACTGTGTGAAGGTCGGGTGGAAGTTAACTAGTAGAAGGGGTGGGAGTGAAGTACATTAAATAACTCAAGTACAATGAAAATTGAAATAGAAATAAAATGATATCCCTGTATAATGTACACATTCCATGTATATTTTCATTTCTGAATTATTATTACTTAGATATATCCTAGTTAAGTTTTCATTAAAGTTTGCTGCCGTTATACCATTAGGCCTACTCAGTCATAGCATAGGAAAAGATTAGAATAGGAGATCGGAAGTGAGACGTCGAAAGAGTGAATCGAAATAGGAAAAAAATTGAGGTAATGGAAGAATAAGTATGTAAAAGTATTTAAGAATATGAAGTTGATGTAGAATGACATACAGTAGAATAAGATAGACTTGAAGTAGAATAAGTTGGCGTTCAAGTAGATTGAGACGAAGTTGGGGAATAAGATTACGTTGAAATAGAATGAGATGAAGTCGAAGTTGAAATGAAGATTAAGTAGAGTGAGATGACGTTGAAGTAGTATACAGGGTTAACCGTAAGTAATGTCGCTAATTTCAAGGGGGTATTCTTTGAGAAATTTCAAACAATAAAGTTTCACACAATTTTGATCGTTTTTGCTTCCTTTCCGAGATAAAAATTGTTTTATAGCAAACATTTCATAGCGTGTTTTGGGAAAGGCATTGATTTAATTCCAATATGCTCAGTCAATTTAAGAGAGCAGTGTATTATGATGATAAATGATTGAAAGAATTGTCATTTTGCCCTTTAAATGTGCGAAAAATTTGATCCGAACAAATGTAATTTTTTGTACTGCAAAGGAATTTTAAAATGTTACATTTGTTCGGATGAAATTTTTGCCCAGTTGAGACATATCAATCAATCAATCAATCAATCAATCAACCATAGCCATCGTAGTATTGTAATACATCGGGGGGGGGGGTAGTCCACTTTATGACCTCTCTGTATGAGACCTCAGCAGTTGAGAAAAGACATTTTATTTCTGGAGGTTATAGCGGACTCATCTTTAGCACTGATACCTCCTAGAGCTAGAAATATGAAGGGATAGAAGGTCTACATTTTCGGCTTTCTTGACGTGCTCAGGGACACCCCTTTGCAGCGCGTCGTGAACCAGTCTTCATTGTTGTCATATTAAAAGCTGGGGTGCGGATTGTTCCGGAATACTTTGAAGAGTGAAGTATCTTGATGTCTCACCACCAAAATGATTCGCATTCCTTGCGCGCACGGAGTGTGAATTAAATGTAGCTAGTGCCATTGTTACCCTTGCAAAGCATGTGGGGCTATACTGTACTACGTATAAATAGAGTAACCAGTCCCTCATCATATATTTGCGTCACTTACGCCTCCTGTGCCATGTACCATAATCCTTGGAAGCGTAATGTGTACTTGCCATTACATCCAAAGTTCGTGGGTTCAAACTCAACGGGGGGGGGGGATATATATATATATATAATAATAATCATAATCGTGAGTATGTTTAGATGAAAATTCACAAACTATTAGGGAAAACCTAACCTGAAAATACACAATATATAATTATGTCTCGTGACCAGAACATACCACGAAACGAAATATAAAAACTGGAAATTTATCCTTTGAAGAGGTGGAAAAATTCAAATATCTTGGAGCAACAGTAACAAATGAGGGGCTTAGAACAAAACGCAAGTAAGTGACATTATTTAAAAAAATGAGGTAAGTGCGTATTGTGATAGCCCAAAAGGATGTTTCTTTGGGATAAAATCAGGTAAGAGATCACACTGTGCAGTGCTGCTATATGGGCATCATTTCACCAAACTAGTGTATAATATTTCATTGCATGTAGAACTTTAATTGTAATTTCCTCAAAACTAGGTTTATGTCACTTACCTGCTTTTTGTTCTAAGCCCCTCAAATATGAATGACACTCGAGAGGAAATTAAACGCAGAATAAATATGGGAAATGCCTGTTATTATTCGGTTGAGAAGCTTTTGTCAACCAGTCTGCTATCAAAAAACCTGAAAGTTAGAATTTATAAAACAGTTATAGGCCTATTATCGGTTCTTCTGTATGGTTGTAAAACTTGAACTCTCACTTTGAGAGAGGAACAGAGGCTAAGGGTGTTCGAGAATAAGTGCTTAGGAAAATATTTGGAATATTTATGATAAGAACTTTCTTGTGTTAAATTTTAGCATAGGTACCTTCTTAATAGTTGTAATAGTTAAAATTTAACACTAGAAAGTTCTTATCATACATATTCCAGTGATACAGTGTTAAAAGTTGTGTAATCAAGATGTCAAATATTTGGGGCTAAAAGGGATGAAATTACAGGAGAATGGAGAAAGTTACACAACACGGAACTGTACGCATTGTAGTCTTCACCTGACATAATTAGGAACACTAAATCCAGACGTTTGAGATGGGCAGGGTATGTAGCACGTATAGGGGAATCCAGATATGCATATAGAGTATTAGTTGGGGGGCCGGAGAGAGAAATCCTTTGGCAAGGCCGATGGGAGGATAATATTGAAATGTATTTGAGAGAAGTGGGATATAATGGTAGAGACTGGATTAATCTTGCTCAGGATAGGGAGAGATGGCGGGCTTATATGAGGGCGGAAATGAACCTCCGGGTTCTCTAAAAGCCATAAGTAATAATAATATTTAATTATTATAAAAGTGACAAATTCTGTAAATGGGCTAATGGGTATTCCTAATATCTAGGCATTTAAAATTGTCAGACTGGAAACACTTATAAATAGTTTTTTCGTCAAAATTTCCATTGGAACATAGTAACACTCCTGCCCCAATGCTGCAAACTGAAGGACTTCAGTTATGACACACCTTGCATCATAAGAGTTAAATACCCCTGGTCACAATATAACATACGTCGCACTGTTTTGGGTGGGTAATATTGAAATGGAGAGTGACGGTGGAATAATGGAGGGCAACGGGAGAACCCTGAGAAAACCTTGGCTTCGTCCACTACAAATACGGCTGCCGTCACCAGGATTGGAACTCAGATCTGCAGTCATCGTAAGGCAGCCGTGGCGAAAATGTGATCGTGTGCCGAGCCACTGTGTAACCTGCAACGTGCATAGCACCTATGGAGGGAGGCGGACACCCGAAGGGGAAGTGAAGCAACTGTCTAACTTATTAACGGATTTTCATTTTCCTTACGTCAAGCACTTAAATAAACTTTTATACAGTACAAGGCTACAAACTAATGTTTAGTACGTGCAACGAAGGAAGAAAACATATGACACATTATCACAACCTAAAATTAATTGTCTTCAGAATGTCTCTGCGACAAAGTTTCAAAATCAGAAATTATGTCACTTACTGTCAGTCGTAGTTGATCACAAAGGTATCCGTCTGTGAGTCGTGATCTAAATTTGGTGTTTACTATTTTCGTTGTTGAAAATAATTTTTCACAAACGTAAGTTGTAGCGAACGTGGCTTCAAAAGAGCAAGCGAAAGAACGAAGGTTCGGATATTTATTTTTGGCAAAGATTTGAAAAGTTCAACATTTGTTAAGTCCTTACATCTAGCTTTCATTTAACATCATATTGTAAATCTCTGAATTTAAATTGAAGATCTAACCGCATTATTCGTACATCTGCTGAAAAAGGATCGACGTACAGAGATAATAATAATAATAATAATAATAATAATAAAATAATAATAATAATAATAATACTTAACCTTTTAATGTTTCATGAATGACATGTAGTATAATGCCGTTTTATGTTATACAACCGTTTTCCTCGTAACACTTGTGAACAAATCATAAATTTAATATTCTCATCATATTGGCAGCAAAAAATGCGTCTTCCCATCCTACTTGGAACTTTCGTACATGGTTTCGAGAGAGACATATGCCACTCGCACGTCAGAGACAAATACAAATGGTACGGAGTTTGACTCCAGTGAGTGAGAGGGTGGGGGTCGGGGAAGGTCGGAAGCAAAGGAAATGCACATATATCATTGCGAGACACAATGTGCTCGTGAGTCGCATTTTCGCCACGGCTGTCGTAAGGCATTGCTGTGCTAACTGATATACCAAGGCTTATATTCTGTGACATTATTGAACTTTGATTCCAGAATGTCGCAGCGTTTGTTGCTTCGAGATGTTTAATGTAGAAGAAGAATACTCCACATGCAAAGACTAAATTGGAGGACAATACTCTTCTCGTATAAAGCGCTTTCGCCTGTGCATAATAAAACCATAAAGAAACCAGTTTGGGTAGTGGCGGGGCAGTATTTCGATACCGCAACCGTCACTAATTTGCGGATCATTAGTATCTGTTTACCCCGCTGGCATCCCACGTGATTGCGACGCTCAATGCAAGACTCCGTGTGGTTTCATATTCACGTCAGATATATGTCAACAAGCAAGGCGATGGTGTAAAGGCTGGTTCACAATAAACCGGGAACGAGAACCAGAATTAAAACGAGAAGCAGAGGACGTGAATATGAAAATTTTTGATTCACAATAAACCGAGAACGTAGACGACTATGCGTATCGATATGCATGTCAATAACGATATGTAAAGTCGATATTACGCATTCTGATGTTATTTGTGTATAATTGACCAATGGCGTTCTCTCATGAGTACAAGGCAGCCAACATAGACACAGATTAACCAACTTCGAAATTTCAACTGAAACATTTCATTAGGTACGGTACTATAAATAAGCGCATGCATATTTATTATCACAACCTATTTTAAGTCTACCATAACGTAAAATAATTAGAGAAGAAACATTTGTAATAGAACAAAAATTAACACAACTGTAGTTATTGAATTGCATGAATATGTAGTGTGTAATACAACCAATACAGTAATAAAATATGATTCACTTGCGATCGGTGTTCAAAGACGCAGCTATTGAAAGCCACGTATTCTCCTTTATTTTCTCATCTTTGTAAGAGGAGCGCCGCTTATCGTAAATGTGAGGATTTCAATATTAGAATCTCATCAAATAAAACTTGCTCCATGATGCACAGCACAGAACAAAATAATGCATAGGTTATGTCACGGTCTTCTTGCTACAAAATATACGACGACAAAATAGCTTTTAGATGGCAATAGAATGAATCTAGTGGGCTGTGATCGGAAACGTGAACGCCAAAGTTGAAACTTGGCCAACTCTCCGTTCCCGATCCCGGGCTCCGGCAAGCTTTTCGTTAATTGTGAATGCTCACATTTAAATGTACACATTTTAATAATTTTATCGTTTTCGTTTTCGTTCCGATTCTCGTTTCCGTTTTATTGTGAACGAGCCTTATTTCATCATGTCGTTTGTGCTTTGGACTGTTGCAAAGTGAGTCAAGGCCTTCTGATGATTTTACATGTGTTTTTTCAATATCGATACAAAATCAGTCCAATCAAGCCAGCGGTCAGCACCAGGGTTGGGACTTTACACGTAAAAAATGTTATTTACATTACACTAAAATACGTGTAAATAATGCGTAATTAACGTAATAAATGTAAAGTACGTAAAATACCTAGAATAACTTTTATTTTTAGTCTTTCTTTGTTCAGTTTGTGATGAAAATTTACCGTTTGAACTGCCAACAAATTTAGCTTATAACTCGAGGAGAGAGGATGGTATTTTTTTTAATTTTTTTCCTATTTGGTGTAAAATATTAATTTTTTGTATGTAGAAAGCTCATAGCTGTGGCAACTCAACCAAATAAAAAGAAAATTGAGAAAAAAATTATTTGGGGGCCCAAATTTGAAAAAAAATATATATATATACCCAATAATTAAACATAATGTTATGTATGACACCCGTCGCATTCTATTTGTCTGTATTTTAATACTACAATTGAGTACTCTATTTATCTACTACCTAAGAGACAAAGTAACACAATCGTACGTACCATAGGAGTGGTATAATACAATAATTTGAATAATAATATGGGAGAAGGAGACGTTTGTAGTACTATAAATTGTAAGAAAAATAGGTTAGTGCTATCCTTCTTCCGAAAGATCCAGGAAAGTGAGTTTATAAAGTATAATATATATTTTATGAAAATAATATATAAACCTTATGTATGTCATATTTCATTAGTGGAAGGAAGGTGCTAACTTTTTCAAAAGAACACGATATCGAAAGTACAATACATTTTATCGTCTGCTAGGGAAAGGGTCTGTGATGAGGCGATAGTAGCGATCCTGGTGGTGAGCAACTATCTATGGATGCGTATTTCAAACTGTTTACGTTTGCATATTTAGTAAGTATTAAGCTTCGTGACTGTATATAGTAGACTGTGGTATTGCTTGAAATTCATATTTAGAACATACAAAATAACCTATTACAATATTTTTAACTTCAGAGACATCATGGTTCAAAAACATACTTTTTTGCATGGAATGACCGAGCAGTTATTTTTTTTTTTTTAGATGTTTTAGTGTGTTTGCATCCTAAGACGTTTGTACTGGGACCCAGGACGGCACGGAATGGCTTTGCTGGATTTATCCGTGCTTGTGTTGCACTGCCGTTCCAAGGGAGCTGTGTAATTTTAGAAGTAATTGCAAGTTTTTAGGTGGAATATTATAGCCGACAGGGAAAACGATCGTGTTGATTACGAACACGAACACGCACACGCACCCACTCACTCTCTGGGGCCCCTCTCCCCAATCTAATTACTATTGAAACAATCGCCCAATTTTTCTGAAACCCGGAGGCAGATCATGCTATGATTCACATCTTGATGCGAATTCTCTGAAGACCCAACGAGTTTACCACGCAAAGGCATCTTGCTTTTAATTCTGTGGAAACGCAGGATCTGCTATTATGAAAAAACACTTTAAGAGTTGCAGCGTTTACGGCTAGAAATACATTGTCCCGGGTTCGAGAAATTAAGTACGCGGCAAAATTATGGTTGCAACACATGGCAACACTGAAATTATATGCACTGGAGTCGAAAGAATAAGCAAAGATTGAATAGGAACCACTTATTTTGTTTTGGCGTCTCAAATTCATTGACACTAAAAGTTTAATTACTCTAAAGAGTAATTTGGGTGTATTTATGTTATTGGGTCCTTCCATACAGCCAAATGTACAATTAACCCTTTGAAGCGCAGTGGTTATAGTACATAACCACCTTTTAACTTGAGTTTCCTGCCTACTTACAGTGTGATTTTTATTTCAAAACTACTGCGTTGCGTTCACTGATCCCTAGTAACTTAGAAGAATTTTATTTTCCCTATATTTGTGTTGCTCCAGTAAGATGGCCGATGTTGTTGTGTATAGTTGTGTGTGGAAGACTCGCTACGTGTTTTTATTTCAGTTGTATGCTAAAATATGACAGTTACGTAAGTTTATATTTAGTATTATTTGTCTTTCGGTCTTTTAGAACATATTTCAGTAACAAGATTGTAATTTCTCCGACACATGTGGTGGTTTGAAAACGTAACCACTACGTAAACAAGATAGTTATGCTTACCATATCCAACAAAATGTTCCATTTTTGTGTCAGCTTATTCATCATGGCTACAAGGAAGAGATGGTTGGTGACAATCATAAAGTGTTTTTGACAACTTTTCAAAAGTTTGAATCTGATGATCTCTAAGGCAGCAAAATATCTATGCATGTGGTACAGTTAGACATGGGCGTAATGATTTACCACACGACGAAAGAAGAGACCGCGATATGAAACGTGGTGAGAGTGATAGCCGTACGTCATATGCCGGAGTGTCCTGGCTCAAGTGGAAGAATAGAAGGTCCATTCCTTTCCTTTCTAATTACCACGCAACACATGTGAAGTGGCACATTTGCCTTAATGAAACCAGAAACTGTTTCCTTTTGTATCATTCGCAGTAAGTCTGAAGGCATTGTGTTCTGCAGTATTGCATAGTGGTTTTACCATGAAACCACCAATTTTCTGTGTAAAAAAAATCAAAATTTTTAAGATTTTTAAAATTTGAGGCACTTCTCTTAGACAAATAAAAGTTTAATTTCATTGCAAACACAGTTTTTTATTTCCTTCCCGAATGCGTGCATCAAAGGGTTAAGAGAGCATTGAAGACTATACGAAACAGCGAGCTCAAAATACGAACAATGGAGAAGCAATGGACTACGACTATCATTGATATATCTGTCTGGCCGGAGGACAGAGCTATTGCGGAATTTGGACTATGTAGGCTACTGGGAACGACTGCCTGGCGAAGCACCTGAACAGATTAGGATTATACCCTCAACCATCCTGCTCTGTGTGTCACCGAGAAGAGAAAATGGACGAGAACCGCTTGATGCCATGTCCAGCACTGCACAAAACCACTCTAACCCAGAGATACTGGGAAGCTAAAGTCTGTGTGATGTATCTTGTCTCACTGTGAAAAGAGAGAGAAAGTAGATATGTCTTACTTCGTCTGTGTTGTTATGGTGATGGGGGAGTGGAGCGATGCCGTCCATCCATCCAGTGGCGGAAGAGACTAGTTGGTACATTCTGTAGCGCAAAATAAAATAACAAAATATCTCTCTTCGTACTGTGTAGTTCCGTCACTGAGCTTGTCTTTCAAGAAACTGAGTTCCGGTAGCCTGTACAATAACAAGGTTTTGAAAGGAATCCTGAAAATTTACAACCCTCTTATAATCTCCACCCTCATTTGATGGGACTTGGTTTTATTGCTACTGAGACAAGATAAACCTTACCAAGTATAGAGGCTAATGCCTATTGTCACAATGTCTTCCATTAATTAAAATAAATATTGTATTTATATTCAGCAATGCGTTGTTTTTATCGTTATGTTTATTTGCATTACGTATTTATTTTTCTCACGTAAATTTATAGCCCATAAAAATTTTACTATTCATTTATTATCCCCACTTTGCAAGGAATCCCGATTTTGGGACTTGTAAATCCGGTCACCTTAATTGAAAACAAAATGGATGTAAATAAAGATCGTGAGATATTGTACTTAGTTTATTATTTTAAACGACGTTTATTTATATTCTTAGTTTATTAATATTATAATAATCGTGAAAAGGTCTAAACCATTACCAATCGTGCTCTTAATTCACTTAGCTCCTCATGAATTTCTCCTCGAATAAACAGCACACGTGGTATTACTTATGACTATTACACTCTTACTACGTCATACTACTTTTGACCAATAAAACGGTACGAAAGGACGTATTTCAACCAATCATGGCTGCTTATCGCACAATTTTATCGCGTCCCTAGCATTTGTTTAATTTTATCGCGTCCCTAGCATTTGTTTCTTTGTTTACCAACATTTGAAACTGCGCTGGTCTGGACGTCAAAGGAAATTACAAACCACTCCAGTCGATGCACAGCAGTTTCAAGTATTACTCGTATTGGCATTCAAGAACAAGAATTAATAAAAATCACTGATCATACCTATGCATCTTCCGAAATTCTATTTATAAATAAATGAAGAGCACCATTCGGAAATCTGACTAAATTGAATACATCATGTAAGACCTACATCAACGAGTTCCACTTCTATAACGCACACGTCCAATATAACATCAATTGAACCACCAACCTCATTCAAATTTGAAAATTGTACATTCAATAATTATTCCTTTTAAAATTATTCATGTTTATTTTTTTATGTCATCGTCGTTAATTAAAACTTTTCTAACACTTGTGTATATTAGTTAGGTTATGTTATAGCTTCTGCTATATGATATTATGGATAGTCACGTATCAGAGATTGTTTAATATTAAGATTTATTGAAAACCATCTGTCAAGTGACATTGATTACTGGGATTCGGATAATTGAAGTGGAATGCAACTGTTTTAATAAAAATGAAACTGAATCAACAAAGCCTTCTCGACTAGTAACACAGCCATCGTGATATAATCGAGAACTTCTCGACGAGAATGCATTGCTAGTAATCATAACTCACTACTGCCATCTAGCATGCATCTAGCGTAATATTTGTAATGTTGAGATAGTACAATAATACATTTGAAGACAGTTGTATTTTCGTAAGTCAATTAATATTTTATTGTATTGGAGTACTTCGTTACTTCTAATCTTTATATACTTTCTTCTAATCGTGTAATAGTCAATTAAATCCCACTCGAGTTTAGATTTTCTCTAGATAAATCAAAACCTCTAGCGAGATTACTGTTGATAATATCGTCCGCACTTGAGCATTTAAATTTTGACTTTTATGAAGGACAAGCCTGTCTTTAGTTCAATTAGCGGCTGATACGTGGGCAAACTCGGGCCGTTTTTATTGCCACATGTTTCGCCGAATTACTCGTCGTTGAACGGGGTCACACTTGTGTTTTGCAAGTTTATGCCAGAGTCCGCGAAGCAATATGAGACCGTTTCATTATATTTCGTCTCGTGATTTATTGCTCGGCGATCATAAAAGAAGCCGCTATGACAGTTCCCATTTTATCAGGGATCTCAGGAATCTAGCGACGTGACGTCAGGGTAACCATCTGGCCGTCCGTCTGTATCGACCACCGTGCAACTTGTGCAATTTATGGCAATCATCTCCCCGTCCCGGAGAGTGGTACCGCCAAGAAGAACTAGATCTTCCAAAATATGGGTCGTTTCGTACGCAAACTACGGCCCACAGACCATTATTGGCTCTACCGTTTTCGACAATCAGCCGATTATATTACACTGGCTTGAGAAGGCGTTGTTGTTTCGATAATTTTAATTTGATTTCGAATGAAGAAAATGTGCCGATTTTACAAATAGAGCTCCTTTCGCTCTATGAGATACAGAGTATATACAATTAATATTTTATGCTCGACCATGCCGAAATGTAATAATTATACACCTGGTAGCAGTCCTTTAATGCATGTCATTAAACTACACCTACTCATTAAAGTACAGGTGTTCAGCCAATGTCAACTCTGCTTATAGGTGTTCAGCTAATGACAAGTCAGCTTTGTACCGTTATAAAACCGCAAGTATCGATTATTCTCGGATATGCAATCGCAAGAGAATTAGCGAAAAGTCACGGAGGCTGGAAATCCAATACTGTCGCAGAAGTTTATGTTCTGTTACTATAATAATTAGCGTTAATTGTAAATAATATTCAAATAAATTCAATTTGTCATCTCGTTTTTCAATTCTAAATAAATAATCAAGGTTATATCAAGTTTAACGGGATTACATCAAGGTCAATGACATTATTGTTCCTCGGAAAAAATCAATACTTTCGCGTCTGCGCACATCTCACAATTCACGACCTAGAACAAGGTCACTTCCGATCTTGTCAGATACAAATAAAATGTATACATCTGAATAATTTCAAGTTAGAAATATGGTCGAGCATAAAAAGTCGTATGAAACTTGCCTATAATGGTAATTAAGACGCTCGTATGAATATTATGAAACTCGCTTGCGCTCGTTTCATAAATATCCATACTTGCGTCTTAATTACTATCATTATAGGCTCGTTGCATAATGTACTATTATCGATAATATGAATTTATTCTTGATTGCGTTGTAATACCTAGCTATCGCATTGCGCCTAGAATGAGCTTTAATTCAACTGAGTCTACATATTTCCAGCAGGAGACTTGCATTCCATCCAACAGCATTCCTAAACCATTTCCGAACTCTTACGTTAGTACAGCTGCAGCGCGCTGACACTAATCACGTAATTTGTTATGAGCACTAACATAAAAAATATGGAATTTCATATTCTGAACCAGTGGTCGCTAGCATTCGCTGAAATGGGTAGAGTGCATAGAGGGTAAGGAAATATGCTCCATCGTGCACAAGGAATAGAGAGACAGCATACCCGCCAGCAGCCACGAATGCACGCTAATGCAATGTCTTGTCCGCGGGTAAGAGACGCTAGCCTGAGGTACATGTGTTCTGATGACCGCTGATCTAAACCATAGCTGTTAGCGGTATAGGAACAAAGATTTTCACGATGCATGATGTACTGAATGCAATTAACTCCAAAAAATTGATACTTTAGAATGTTTCGGTAAAATTTTCATATTTCATAAAAATCTTCATATTTTCTCATATTTTGCAGGATTTTTTTCCCTCCGTTAATAAGTTTTATAATTACCAATGTACCGGACTTTCCCGATATCATAAAGACACAACAGATATGTTTTCCAGGAAACACGTGAAAAATGAAGCCATCCTATCCACCAACATTCCATAATCCCCAATGACAAGTAAAATCTCCACAAGAATAGCATAATAGCCTATACACATTAAAACTGATTGCTTGTGTTGAATAGATTGGTACAGAAGATAGTTGAGCTGCAGTATCTTGAGATTTTCTTACAAATTCTATCTGGTCTGGTTGATTGCACTTTGTATATCTTAATGTTGTCTATCATCTGATATCTTCTTCTTCCCCAAATTTTTCTCCCGTTCACCATTCCTTCCAGTGCATCTTTCAATAGGCAGTTTCTTCTTAGCCAGTGACCCAGCCAGTTTCTTCTTCTCTTCCTGATCAGTTTCAGCATTATTCTTTCTTCACTTACTCTTTCCAACACAGCTTAATTACTTATTCTGTTAATAATAATACTTACTTACTTACTTACTTACTGGCTTTTAAGGAACCCGGAGGTTCATTGCCGCCCTCACATAAGCCCGCCATTGGTCCCTATCCTGAGCAAGATTAATCCAGCCTCTATTATCATATCCCACCTCTCTCAAATCCATGTTAATATTATCTTCCCATCTACGTCTCGGGTTTCCCAAAGGTCTTTTTCCCTCCGGCCTCCCAACTAACACACTATATGCATTTCTGGATTCGCCCATACGTGCTACATGCCCTGCCCATCTCAAACGTCTGGATTTTATGGTCCTAATTATGTCAGGTGAAGAATACAATGCGTGCAGTTCTGTGTTGTGTAACTTTCTCCATTCTCCTGTAACTTCATCTCTCTTAGCCCCAAATATTTTCCTAAGCACCTTATTCTCAAACACCCTTAACCTATGTTCCTCTCTCAAAGTGAGAGTCCAAGTTTCACAACCATAAAGAACAACCGGTAATATAACTGTTTTATAAGTTCTAACTTTAAGATTTTTTGACAGCAGACTGGGTGATAAAAGCTTCTCAACCGAATAATAACAGGCATTTCCCATATTTATTCTGCGTTTAATTTCCTCCCGAGTGTTATTTATATTTGTTACTGTTGCTCAAGGATATTTTAATTTTTCCACCTCTTCGAAGGAAAAATCTCCAATTTTTATAGTTTTATTTCGTACAATATTCTGGTCACGAGACATAATAATATACTTTGTCTTTTCGGGATTTACTTCCAACCCTATCGCTTTACTTGCTTCAACTAGAATTTCCGCGTTTTCCCTAATCGTTTGTGGATTTTCTCCTAACATATTCACGTCATCCGCATAGACAAGAAACTGATGTAAGCCGTTCAATTCCAAACCCTCTGTGTTATCCTGAACTTTCCTAATGGCATATTCTAGAGCGAAGTTAAAAAGTAAAGGTGATAGTGCATCTCCCTGCCCTCACGCTGTCTAATAATAATAATAATAATAATAATAATAATAATAATAATAATAGTGAATACAACTTAATGATTGATGAATTATTACAAAGTGGAGCACGGAATGATGAGCGGTGTAGATAGATAGTCCATTACCATCGATGTGGCTCGCTAATATCTTTATCAGTGCAAATTTAAATAGTAATCAAGATGGCTGTTGGTTTAGCACTGATGTGGAGTTGGCGTGCCGCGCGTTTCCGTGTTCCTGCCAGCTGGAAGTTGTTACAAAACTGAGAACCTGTGAAGGGATATCTCGCAGATCTGATGGTGACTCGTGTGATTTGTGTCTGGACTATGGTAATTTCAAGGGCGATATGCACCGCGCGTGCACGAAGATTACACGGTAGCGTCCACCAACGGGTGACGCCTGGCATCCCGGCAACTGCTCACACCTCGCTCGAATTATTCTCGCCTTCTCCTTTGCTCCTTATTCCACTTTCTCTTCGTGCGATTTTAATCAAACCTTCCTTGCCCTCCTTACTCCTCTTTAATGTATTTATTTCTTCTTTCTACCTCTTTTCCGCTGTTCGCTCCTTGCTTATTTGAATTGAATTTCTGGAAGGGGCACTACAACCCAGCACTGCGATCTTTCAAGATCTATTGTGCTGTCCACACCTGTGGAGTAACGGTCAGCGCGTCTGGCCGCGAAACCAGGTGGCCCGAGTTCGATTCCCGGTCGGGGCAAGTTACCTGGTTGAAGTTTCTTCCGGGGGTTTCCCTCAACCCAAGATGAGCAAATGCTGGGTAACTTTCGGTGCTGGACCCCGGACTCATTTCACCGGCATTATCACCTTCATCTCATTCAGACACTAAACAACCTAAGCTGTTGATAAAGCGTCGTAAAATAACCTACTAAAATAAAAACAAAATCTATTGTGCTAACCCTCAAGTCGGGCGCATTCCCAAACCCACACCGGCTGACTACTGTAAGGTTCGTTGCGTACCCAGGTTTCGAGCGGGCAACCCCATTCACCCCTAGGCTTGCCCCCTCCGTTCGTCGCCAGCCAACGTTTAGAAAATACTATGGAATAATGAGGGAATGGAAAAATGTTGATGGAATGATGTAGGTGGCTAATATAGGGGAAACGGCAGAACCTCGAGAAAAATCCAAACTGCGACCTTGCCCACCACAAGTGTCACAGTGTGTTTTTCAGGCCTGACCGGGACTCGAACCCTGCGTCAAAGGCTGAAGATCTGACCACAAGTGTCACAGTGTGTTTTTCAGGCCTGACCGGGACTCGAACCCTGCGTCAAAGGCTGAAGATCTGACCACTCAGCCAGTGCAGAGGAAGTCTTGCTGATTTACCATAGCCATTCCTTCATTTTTTCCTACAATTTATACTGACTTATAAATTCATCATAATTTACTTTTATTTCTATGTTCTTTGCTTCCTTCCATCGTCCTTTCTTTCTCTCTTTCTCTTTATTTTCTCCGATCCTTGTGCATTATTGTATAAAACCGCAATGTAATGTAGTCATAGAAACATACAGGCCTATACATACATAGGCTACACACATACGTAGGCTTACATACATACATACATACATACATACATACATACATGATGTAAACGATATAAAGTGCAAAAAAAAAATACTGGTGATACAGCATAAATTACTGAACACAAAACTGTTCTGTAACTTTTGTGGTTTTCCTAGGAAAAAATGTTATCTGTGAGTCTAATGTTTTTGGAAATGATATTAGTCCATCATTATTTACTTCGGTCCCCCACATACATTGTGATGATATCCTTGTTTACAAATCAGGGTACTCTGTTGTCCCTCTGTTGTTATGGTATTAGCGTGTGTTGGACGGAAGGTCATTGGCAAAAATTTAAATTATGGTTTATTTAACAACGCTCGCATCGCCGGTATGCCGGAATTTTATCCCGCAGGAATTCTTTTACATGCCAGTAAATCTACTGACACGAGCCTGTCGCATTTAAACGCACTTAAATGCCATCGATCTGGGCCGTGATGGAACCCGCAACTCGAGGATAGAAGGCCAGTGCTATACCAACTACGCTACCGAGGCCGACGCCATTGGCAATGACGTTCACATTTACTCGATCAGTAAATATTAGACTACTATCAATCATAAAAATATATTTTAGAAATTGAAAACAAAAATGAAGAAAGAACAAAACTTCACTACACGTCATGTTTAGTAGACCGAGATGTAGAGAATTATACAAATATATTCATACACGCATACGTACATAGGTATAGGCTACAGACCTTACACATACACATACACGTAAATACGTACATACATGCATACATAACACGCATACACACTTAAGGGGAGAGAATGGTATTTTTTGGCGAAAGATGAGTACATTTAAAAAAAAAAAAATCTTTAAAATACTCTGTGATATGTGTGGAATGCATAGAATAACATTTTTATGGGTATTTGTGCCCTTATCGGATGTTGAGTCGCCATTTTTAAACTTCCTGCGTTATGGATTTTTAAATCACTCGCCCACTTTTATTGTGGTTTCCGGTAAATTAGATTTTCAAATCTTTTTTCTTTAAAATACCCTTTGATATGTGTGGAATGCATTGCATAACATTTTGTGGGTATTTGTGCCCTTATCGGATGTTGAGAGGTCATTTTTAAAGTTCCTGCGCTATGGATTTTTAAATCACACTCCCGCTTTTATCGGTTTCCAGTAACTTCATTTTTTTTTTTTTTTTTTTTTTTTTTGCTACATTGCCAGACAAAAATGGATATAATTTCTGAACTATTAAAGATACATGCATGAAATTTAGAACACATATTCTTTAGACTATTGGGAAACTTTTCTCTGTAACAGAAATTTGTAAATTGATTTCATTTTAAAAATACGTCCGTTTGTTTGCAAGAAAGGATATCAGAAAATTGTTACTAAATTTTAATTGTTTATTTTACAAACGTACGGACTAATATCAAAATTCTGTTACAGACACTTTGTAGAACATGCTTTGCAAATACATTGCAAAAAACTGTTTGAATCTATCTTTAAAAACGGTTTAGATATATCTGTTTTAGTACAATCCTGCATTGAGTATAATTTTTTTCAAATTTGGGCCTCCAAATATTTTTTTTTTTCAAAATATTTTTATTTGGTTTAATTGCAACAGCTATGACCTCTCTACATACAAAAAAATTAATATTTTACACCAAATAGGAAAAAAGTAAAAAAAAAAAAAAAAATACCATCCTCTCCCCTTAAGCATATATACGTACGCAGGTCAATAGACGTAACATTACACGCACACGCACACATACATTTCTGTTCAGTCTTGGGTGGTGATGGGTTTTTTGTTGCTAAAGTTTCAGAACGGCCCTGAGGTTCACTTAGCGTCATATGAAATTGAGTATCGTGTCTTTTCCGGGGGTAAAGGGCAAAGGTCAATGAAATCATGGAACTACACCGTTATACACACTAAGTTCCCTCATGTTGTGTGTTGAGGATACCTTTACTTAGAGGCTATATTTACTATTATTTGAAATAAATGGAAACGGTTGTATGACTTGATTAGCCCCTAGGCGAAGAGCTACAGTAACATTGTTGCTTATTGTTAGTAGATTGTTTCTAGTCGCATCAATATTATAAAGAAGGAGTGTGTCACTTGTTGTGGCAAACCTGGGTTTCACAGCGTATTTTGCGAACGTACCAGTACAGTTTCCATGTAATTGAGAGAATCTTGATTGCTGTGTTTAGTTTGGCTCGTACTTCGAGTCGAGTCTTGCTGACTGAAGGGGCGCAGATGGCGAGAACTGTATTTCTAGCTTTTTTGATGTAATGGGAAGCCCGCGAAAATAGTGCCAGTCAGGCGGGGAGAGTGCTTTTTAACCGATGATGAATAAATTCATTGTTCTTGACAGAACTGTGATGGGGACGCGACCCTGCAAGGGGATGTGAAATAGAGATAAACATCCTGGATGCAGCTCCTAAGTCTGAGCCGTCTCACGTTTCCAAAAGTGATTAACTGCCACGCTCCATTAAATGCATGTCTTTCACATCGCATGTGCTCCTACGTCTGACTTTCTCACATGCTGGCCTCTAGTCTAAAATCAGACTTCAGCCTCCTTTAGTTCCACGTGTAATTTTTGATCAAAAATATCTGCTACAGAGAAGGGTCTTCACAGAGATTGGGTTTTCTTTTCGAAACTGAGCGCTAATTCAGATTAGTGCCTACAGCATCGTCTTCCTTCTCCTGGAATGTGGGCTACTATTTCAACACGTATAAGTTTACCGTCTGTTTCTTGATAACACTTCTGTGGATTTCGATTATTTATAAATTACAGTGCATAAATACGTGAATTAATTCCTACACATATATTTCAACAATCCATTAATTTTAGCTTCTTTCGTTGTTATTTTCTTATATTCATTACTACTCTATTTTTTTTAATTCTCTAGTTTATTTGGTGTGTAATTCTCGTCTTTTCTTATTTCTACTTATTGGTATTCCCTTTTTCAAGTAAATAATCTACGTCTTTGTTCCCGGTAAAAGTGAAGAGAAAATCTAACATTTTTAGTGTAACATGAAGTTTAAAATGTCTCGTCTAGATGGGCACATGTCATAGCGCGTAGTACAATCTATCAGATCTTTCGTAATTTACTTGCAAGTGGTAGAATTAGGGTAGTAGTACTATTAGTGACAGTGGTAATATTAGGGTGGTAGTAGTACTAGTGATAATGGTGGTATTAGGATAGTGATATTACGTAGTAGTGATAGTGGTAGTATTAGGTTGGCGATAGTAGTAATAACAGAAGAAATGTAGACTACTTGCAAATAGTAGTATTAGGGTAGAAGTAGTAGCAGTGGTAGTAAAGGTGGTAGTAGTACTAGTGATAATGGTAGTGTTAGGATGCTAGTGGTTGTAGTAGCAGAAGTATTAGTGGTAGTACTAAGGTGATGGTGGTGGTGGTGGTGGTGGTGGTGGTGGTGGTGGTGGTGGTGGTAGCAGCAGCAGCAGCTCTCAATGAGAGCTCTATAGTGTTCTTTTGACCCTGTTGACCCTCTATAGGTTTTTAATTTAATTTGTATTTTCACCAGCGTCTATATTTCTTTTTTGTATTTGTATGTGCTATCTGGTGGGATGTAAGAGAAGGCCTTATGGCCTTAATCCTGTCAGATTAAATAAATAAATAAATAGTAGTAGCAGTTTATCTAATACTTTCAACCGCTGTTTATTCAGCGTCAAAGTTGAACATCAGCTGTATATGTGTAGGCCTATGTGTGTTGTGTATTATTTATTTATTTAATCTGACGGAGTTAAGGCCATTAGGCCTTCTCTACCACACCACAATATTATGTATGTGCGTGTATGTGTGTGTGTGTATGTATGAATGTATGCATGTATGTATGTATGTAAAGTGTTTTTAATAATAATAATAATAATAATAATAATAATAATAATAATAATAATAATAATAATAATGCTTTAGTTTTTTCTGGCAGAGTTACGGCCTTGAGGCCTTCTTTTCCACTCAACCAGAGGATAAAAAGGAAATGGTATAATATAATGTTATTACAACAGAAAGTTAAAGATATACCTAAGACAAGATCTAAACACAAATAATATGCATAAGCCAGAAGATTATCGAACTTTAACACCTAGTTAAGCTAGATGACAAATTAGATTATTTGATTACTTTATAAACTAGTTACAATTGTGAATTTTAATATATATCCTGAGACACTGTGCGTTATAAAATAAGATGTTTCACTTTGGACTTGAAAGCGTTCAAGGTCGGGCAGCCCCTAATATCTGAAGGTAATGAATTCCACGAATGGATAGTGGTTATTGTAAAAAACGAAGAATACACAAGAGTTCTGTGGAGAGGGTCTGACAATAGAGTGTCGTGTCGTGTCGTGTCGTGTATGTAGTGTATTTTATGCGTAATATGTAATTTTTTAATGTATGTGTGTATGTATGTATGTATGCATGCATGCATGCGTGGATGTAAGAAATCAGTTATTTGTCGATGCTATATGAATTACAAGGTTATGAGTGTTTATGGAATTGATGATAGCGAGATTGTATTTTGAGGAAATAAGACCGATGATTCGCCATGGATTACCTGACGTTCGTGTGACACTATACGAAAACGTCGAAATAAATCACGTTATCAGTTCAAACGGGATTCAAAGCAGCCTCGAATCAGGTGGGTTGGAGCTTCGCTTCCAGGGGCATAAATCCGTGCCATTTAGTTCAGATACAGTTCGGGTCTATGTACTGTTATCAATACACGTCTATAATATTACACGACTTATCAGCGCAACTTCCATTGCCGGCACTGAAGGACGTATGAACTAGAAATATCAGCTGTCGCAATCTCAGCCCAGATCGTTTCTACGAACACTTCTTGGAGTGCGTGACGGCGTTCACTCTTCTACGCATCCCCATGACAAATTGTTAATAATATCTTGATTGCGTCCTCACAATTTGCAGCTGCCTCCATCGTCTTGTTTGCGTAACGAATTCATATTCTCAACCTAGTTTCAGACTGCTTGATACAGGTGTAAACATTTCTTCACCGAAAATGATTTACTGCGTTCGGATGGAAATACTGTGCTTTATCAGATTAATGGATTATAAGTGTTCGAAACATAAGGAATTCGGCTGTGCTATGGTCAGGTTCCTTCACGAGTGAGTGAAATTCTCCTCAGGTCGAGAGAAGTACCCATAACGTGATGAGGTTTAAAACACACGGCAAGGATATTGTGTGTGTATAGAGAGAGAGAGAGAGAGAGAGAGAGACGTGGATTAAACTATTAAAATAACGGGAAAGCGTGACGATGATAAAAAACAATAAGAAGTAAGAGGAGGAAATAAATTTAAACACAAGGGAAAAAGTAATTAAGGATGTAAAGGAAGGAAGGTAGTACTACTACTACTACTACTACTACTACTACTACTACTACTACTACTACTACTGCTACTACTGCTACTGCTGCTGCTACTGCTACTGCTACTGCTACTACTACTACTGCTACTGCTACTACTACTACTTCTACTGCTACTGCTACTGCTGCTGCTACTGCTGCTGCTGCTGCTACTGCTACTACTACTACTGCTACTGCTACTGCTACTGCTGCTGCTGCTACTGCTACTGCTGCTGCTACTGCTACTGCTACTACTACTACTGCTACTGCTACTGCTACTACTACTACTTCTACTGCTACTGCTATTGCTACTGCTACTGCTGCTGCTACTGCTACTGCTACTACTACTACTGCTACTGCTACTACTGCTGCTGCTACTGCTACTGCTACTGCTGCTGCTATTGCTACTGCTGCTGCTACTGCTACTACTACTACTGCAACTGCTACTGCTACTACTACTACTACTTCTACTGCTACTGCTACTGCTACTGCTACTGCTGCTACTGCTACTGCTACTGCTACTGCTACTACTGCTACTCCTACTGCTACTACTACTACTTCTACTGCTACTGCTGCTGCTACTGCTACTGCTACTGCTACTGCTACTGCTGCAGAGGCTAAGGGTGTTCGAGAATAAGGTGCTTAGGAAAATATTTGAGACTAAGAGGGATGAAGTTACAGGAGAATGGAGAAAGTTACACAACGCAGAACTGCACGCATTGTATTCTTCACCTGACATAATTAGGGAACAATAAATCCAGACGTTTGAGATGGGCAGGGCATGTAGCACGTATGGGCGAATCCAGAAATGCATATAGAGTATTAATTTGGATTTATTAATTTGTCCTACAGAATAATCTCTGTAATGTTGACAATTAATATTTGAGGAGAAAAATTTTTCTCCTCAAATATTAATTGTCAACATTATAGAGATTATTCTGTAGGACAAATTCTTGAGTCCATAATATTATCATAGCTAGCAGTGCATCATAACTGCAGAATCCCGGCCAAATAAGTCACTCAACTGAGTGCGCTCCTAGTATAATGGCAGTTGGCATTGGACATATACGTCAACATATATGCCTAACTTGGAGTCAGGCCACAAAGGAAGAAAATTCGATCCGGTGCTGT